>NC_060195.1:57294492-57584492 GCF_021184085.1 Oncorhynchus gorbuscha | reverse complement strand
TCAAGTAGAGTGGGAAAAATGTCATACTGCATGTCAATTGTATAGGAAGATATATATAGGAAAATGTGGAGGAAGAGGACTTAAGAAAAGCATACACATGTCACCTTTCAGTGGTAAGAGAGTGGATGGCAAATCATGTCGATAGACAAATTAACGTGAACCATTTGTGGCCTAAATGTATAGGTAGGCTATAATATTTCTGTACAAGCCCAATGTCCCTACCATGTTTTCCCCTATCGGTGATGAGCACGGTCATTTGGTATGGAAGAAAAGCGCACCGCTGAGACCACTTGTTTTGTGACTAAAAACCATCAATTGTTTATTTGCTGAGATTCGTAAAATTCGATTGGACGTCGTCACTTCTGACAGCGCGGATCTGCACAAGTGATTGGTCTACTGCACGTGTGTTGGCACTCACGTGCTTCCGGTTGGTGTGAGAAAAAAAAGTGTGTGAGAGGGATAACGGGTTTTAGGAGAGTTTAGAAAGATCGCGCCGACATACATTAGAGAAAGCTAGCGACGACGCTGCTGCGCGCGATGTGTAGTCATTCGTGGTAGCGCAGGGCTATTGTGACACTTGGATCGCTTTAGTAGGCTAACATGTCGACAGTGTAGAACATTGTCACATATATCAAAAGTATTTGATATAGGCTTCCTTCATAATATAGTCAGATATCTTTTTTTGTTTGCTATTATTCGGATACGGCATTGAGCAACAAGTGGAGTTTGGCGTGGAGAGTTTGCGCTCCAGCCAAAAGTGTACCAGTTATGGAAGAGCGAATTGATCAGAACAGCCGTGATTCGACTGAGGGAGAGAGCGTGTCCCTCTCCCCGAATCTACCATCTCCTCCAATTTTGCCCCACCAGGCAGCACAGCAGGTACATAGAACGACAAACTTTTTTATTGACAATATTCTGCGGCCAGACTTCGGCTGCAAGAAGGAGCTTGGGAGTCGGGAGCGGGCGCAGACCTCCGGCAGAGAAAACGTCAACCCCTTGGTAATCAGGCCATCTCACGCGAGCAGCCTTTGCCAGGATTCCAACTGCAGTAGTGACAGTACTTCTTCTTCGTCGTCCTCGCCGTCTTCGAAACAGAGCTCGACAAAACAAGGTGAAGGGAATGGGACTACCACAACGAGATATGGAGACACCGCGTCAATAGTGGTTGTGAATGCCAGTAATGGAGGATCTCCACCCGCTAAAGAATCTACGCCGATGTTATGGCCTGCGTGGGTTTACTGCACGAGATATTCGGATCGACCATCATCTGGTATGGCGCTAGTTTCCGAATCATTTTACCACTGCAAGTCTGAAATGTGAAAGTCCGTTATTTTGGTTATGTTTGGAGTAGGCCTAGCCTGTAGGTCAATTTGAACATCGTAAACATCTCTCTCTCTCTCTGTCACCCCCCCTCTCTTTCTCTCTCGCGTCGCTTCCTTGTAAATGTATTCAGTTCGTGAGCGTCACGCACGATAGGCTAAATGAAGAAACATACCTTGAAAAAGCTAATAATAACAACACCAGCCAAAACAACAAATGATGATAGGCCTGGATTATCATAGTAGGCGAGACTAGACATATGCCTATAGTATTTGCCATAATCTCTCTAACAGTAACAGTAACAGTAACACAAACACACACACACATTTGCCACTTTGTTTTGGTGAGAGCATTTAAAAACTATATATTAATAAGACTTGGCAGAGCATGTTAGGAAGACTAACCGGGCTGCAATTTGATTCTCCTCCCTAATTTGTATTTATTCTCCTCAAACCAAAGCAATGGCGAAAACCGGTCCTCCATGTTATCACATTGTTTATGTAAAACTCATTGAAAAGTTTTGCATAGACAAGACAAACTTGATAGGAGTGGACACCGAACCGTCCACTTTAACTGTCGTCGTTTTGTTTTACTATCTTGTTTTACTTCACACCAGATACCTATACTGACTGTTAACTGTTAGGCAAGCCTTCGATGTAGGCCGTCTCCAAATCACCCAAACTGCTTAATCAAATAGTTTAGTCCATATTATCTACATAATCCAACCATTATGTCCTTCGATTCGGCCACAATAGCTGACTTTCTTTTCACCTGACGAGCATATTGTTGGGCCTATGGTGTAAATCAGGGTTTGTATAGACTGCCTTGTCAATATGTTTGAGAGTTTTTTTCCCACAGTCTTTCTGAATTTGACATGAGATTCAGAATTCAGAAAATATGTATTGATTGACTAAAGTGATTGATTGACTGATTAAGCTATACGATTTAGGCCTAGGCTATATAAATTGGGAGAAAAACACCAGGCCTATTGGTTTCGATATCTTTCGGGAATGAAATCTGGTAAAACAATGTAGTACTACGAAAATGGAATTAACCCGACAGACTATATAATTGTTTTAGCTAATCAAATAGCCTAGGTTATATTTTCGGCAAGCAAGCCCTGGTCTAACCTGTGTATGTGCTTGCTATTGTAGTCCTATTACTGTTATTGTATTAAAAAAATAGCCTATATCTGCAGGTAAACGTGACCCCATGTCGTTACATGTTAAGCTATTTTGGCTCATGTTGTTCCAAATGACAAAGATAAAGATGACGTAGGGCTACAGTCCATAACGCGGATGAAAATGTCCAATAAAAATATCCCGCCAATTAAAAATAATAAGGCTATATATAGCCTAGCCTTTGTGTTTATGATAGCAGTAGAAGCATATAGTTGAGTTTCACACAATACAGTATCAAACTGATTTAAACCGTATCCTACAATGCTCTGACTGAATTGGATTCCGCAGCTTGTTTTTGCAATATACGACCTAATTGTGTTTTTTAGCCTATAGAAATAGTTTTTTTCCCTGAAATGACAGTCTACATTTTGTTGTGTTGTCTGCGTTTTTGGAGAAGTCAATCGAATGGATGAATAGTGGGCCTTTATAGCTGTTAGGTAACACGTTTGCAGAAAGTGGGCATAAAAATATAAATGATTAATTAGCCTATATCCATGTATCTTCTTCATCGCGATATTAGCCCCGTGTATATGCTACATTATGAACCTCTCAGATGTAATCATGTGCACGCTGCATGGCTGTGGATAGAATAAGCCAAGTATCTCAATACCAGCTTGCAAAACAGTCGCCTTTACGTTCCAGTGCAATGGCGTTTTAGACAGACCTATTGCAATCTAGGTCTAAGCATAGACTAGTGAAATAGTAAATAACCAAATATGTTGCCTTAGTTTGTTTACTTTGACATTTTATGGCACAGAGTTTTTATTACACACGTTGATGGAATGAGCTCGTTAACTGACGGAGGAATAGTGGCTGAGCTGGGGCAAGGTCTACTTGTGCTAAGGAGGACTAACACCATACTGTGTGTTCTCTTGCTTGCACCGGTCTGCAGGGTAGGCCTACAGAAAAAAGGCATGCAAATCAACAATAGTCTGTTAGTAAGTATAGGCATGTAGTTTGATATTATATTGTTATTATTGGTATTACCAATAGGAAACGATGAAATTCTTAGACCACATATAGCCTAGGCCAAAACATATGCGTACAGAAATAGGCACGCAAACGAGGATAACGGTCTGTCACACCGCTAGGCCTACATTTTATTTAGTTTTTACGTTGCTTATATGTTTTTGGTTATGTATTATGTAATTGGAAGATATGTGTTACTGCATTCATGAAATTATGAATATTCAAATGGATAAATTATGTCAATACAACTGTTCATCATTCAGCCTTGTTTGCACCTTGCGCCTGGGGTAAAATGGTCGCAATGACTGCAAACACACATTTAGCCATGAACAATGTTTATTACATTGCAATACTCCATTGTTTTAGTAATGTGTAAATTCATGTTTGTTGGGCCTAGGACTAACTGATATTTACGTGTTCGTTTCACTGTTGTTTCTACATCAGGCCCAAGGACACGGAAATTGAAAAAGAAGAAAAATGAGAAAGAAGACAAGCGACCCAGAACCGCGTTTACGGCTGAACAACTGCAGAGACTTAAGTCCGAGTTTCAGGCAAATCGCTACATAACAGAACAACGGAGACAGTCACTGGCCACAGAACTGAATCTCAATGAATCCCAAATAAAAATTTGGTTTCAGAATAAGAGGGCAAAAATCAAAAAGGGCAATGGCTACAAGAACGGCCTGGCTCTCCAACTCATGGCCCAAGGACTGTACAACCATTCCACAACCACGGTCCAAGAGGAGAAGGATGATAGCGAGTAAATTCCCCCCTCGCGCAGGGCAAAATAGACGCTGAACTGAAGCAGAGTGCTTGAACTCTTTTGTGAACTGAAAACGAAAGAGGTAAATACGATTTGACTGGGACAGATGCTATTTAAAACCGATTTCTGTTTATGATACAGTATATGGACATAATTATATAAAATATGAACATTATTAAAGTTTATATATAGCCAAAACAATATGACGTTGTATATATTTAATTTCAGGTAAGGTTATGTCTGTATCAATCCCTACTTGCTGGAGATTTAAACTTTTCTTTCTCTTATGATGTTGTTGGCCATTGTTTTAGTATAAGTGTCTGACTCATAGATTTCTTTTGTGATTTCTGTCGCCCCTCTCCCCAATCTCTCACAATTCTACAGACTGCGTTTCTGAACCGACGTGCCAAGCCAAAGATTTTAATATGTTCAGAGAATATGTAGTCTGAAATAAAATAAAAATGTAGAATGTGCTACAGCTTCATTCCTCATTGAAATGCTATACACAAAGCGTAGTTTGTGAATCGATTATAACTATTAGCTTTCAAGGCCCAGGACTAACACTATGTCGTCTAAATAAAGACCGAAGAGACAATGACCAAATATGGGGTATTTTGCTGAGCTTTCGGGACAAATATACAACTTCAGTGACACAATTATTTCTTGCAATGCAAAACAAACCTACCTTTTTACATTTTGTTCTGACATCTAAGACATATTCTTCATCATAGACTACAGCGTACCTTTTTAGTGAGTTAATTCAGATAATGTTGACATGCATATATTTCCCACGAGCTATGCCATTTGCTATATAAACATTGCTTGTTTTAATAGGACAGAAGGTCCAGGCGTGCCTCTCTGTGTGCAGCCTAGCCTACCTTAAAAAGCCTACACACTCACGGAAACCATGTAACCTAAAGGCAGGCCTATATCCGTCAAGGTCACAGTGTACTCATGGAAGTTATTTTGTATTATTCGTTTATTGGGGGGGTGCGACAGTAGTAGTAGTATTACGATTAGTAGGCCTATTGTTATTGTTCTTTCTTCAATAATATTGTATTACTATGAGTACAAGCATTATCTCGGCCCTTATCATTGGGATACATTGTATGTCTACATTTCGGCTAGTGGTATAAAACATGGTGATGACGTTTCTAAATGGCAGTGGTGGAAAACAGTACCTAATTGTAATACTTAAAAAAGATGCCTTTATACAAAATGCCTTTATACAAAAGTAAATGTAATTGCTAAAATATACTTAAGTAAAAGTATAAATCATTTCAAATTCCTTATATTAAGCAAACCAGACGGCACAATTTTCCTTTTTTCTTTCATTTACGGATAGCCAGGGCCACACTCCAACACATTTACAAACGAAACATTTGTGTTTAGTGAGTCCTTCGGATCAGAGTCAGTATGGATGATCAGGGATGCTCCCTTGATAAGTAAGTGAATTTGACAATTTTCCTGTCCTGCTAAGTCCTACTTTTGGGTGTCAATGAAAATGTATGGAGTAAAAAGTACATTATTTTATTTAGGAATGGAATGTTGTGAAGTCATTGTAAAAGTAGTCAAAAATATAAATAGTAAATTAAAGTACACAGATACAACAACAAAAAACTATTTGAGTAGTATTTTAAAGTATTTTTACTTAAGTACTTTACACCACTGGTGGCTGGTGTCTTCTCCAAGAAAATGCGTGGCTCAATTCAGAAAGTCAACATCTCTGTGCAGTGCTTTAAATAGCACTTTCAGTCTCCTCATGAAATATATAAGGATAATAAAGTCGACACGCTTAGGGTATTTTAACTTGACTACATGACTACAAAAGTATTAAAAGCTTTTAGAGATAAACATACATGTAACAGAAGATTAAGTTCCACTGAAGTGAATAGTGAACACGTTGCAAGAATTCATCATATGAGTTAAAATGCTTAAGAAAAAAAATCTAAAGCTATATGCAACGGATGAGCAGGCGGACACACACACACACACACACACACACACACACACACACACACACACACACACACACACACACACACACACACACACACACACACACACACACACACACACACACACACACACACACACACACACACACACACACACACACACACACACACACACACACACACACACACACACACACACACACACTGTATTACATGATTGCATTGTATAGGATACTATCTCATAACTTGGCCTTGTTGTAAAGCTATATTATTATGGCAACCATCAAGATGACGTTCCGGCCAAAACAACATCAATTCTGCTCTTGTTAGGTCAGCGTCCCCTCCCTCACACACACACACACACACACACACACACACACACACACACACACACACACACACACACACACACACACACACACACACACACACACACACACACACACACACACACACACACACACACACACACACACACACACACACACACACACACACACACACACACACACTGTATTGTATAGGAAGGATACTGTCTCATAACTTGGCCTTATGTATATTTATTCATTTCCTGTTTATTGGGTGCTTTCTCGAGTAAGAGTTATGTTGTCCTTTTGTCTAGTTCCCTGCCCTGCCCTGCCACCGTCACCGGACATCTTAACACATGGTAGCTATTTTTACAGAATGGATCTCATTTCACTTATTAAAAACTATTCTCGGCATTTACAAGATTCGATTAAGCACGCAGGCGGTATGGAGGAACGCCAAAAGAGGCAGAAGATCTAAGAAAGGGACATTTTATTGGTCAGAAAATCATATCTTTAAAGAGCAAATTTACGGAATAAAAAAAAAATCAGAAATCAGATTCCAACTGTATTGTTGGCGCCTTTTCCGTGCACTATTAGTATTTCTGCACAAAGGGACGTATTTCTATTCAATCTAGGTGCTATATAGGCTACTCTTGCCCTACACTAGCCTACGTGATTCTTTTGGACTAGGTTCCCATTCGGCCTGTAACCTACGTTTACGTTTGATAAGCCTCCCCGTGCACCATGCGACATGACACGCGTTGTTTTCAATGCCAGTATGTTGCTCATTGGGATAGCCAATACGAGATATCGGGATAGCCCGACGAGGCAGCACCGGTCTTTGTGTCTGCGTCTCAAAGCCCATGGGCAAGCAAGCCATAGGTCAGACCGGGCAGTCAAAACAAGTCATTTCTATTTACAGCACAACCTATAGGCTACATTGGGCCAACCAGACGTTCATTTAAATTCGAGGACAGCGATACTTGTTATTTTCTTTGTCAACTTCCTATGTTAAAATGTTGAAATTTGAACTTTGTGTAATGATTATCAAATAGGTTACTGCGTTAATCAGACATACGCCAAACAAAACAAAAAAGTTAACTTTCCCAGGTTAGCACTAAAGGACACACATTCACAAAAGTATATATCAGTAGATATTTTGCAAAAAAAAATGTAATAGAACATGGTAAGAAAAAGGTTTACTAAAAAGCTTGTACAGTCCAATCCTAGACCGGAGTATGATATGGCTAAAGTAGATTTGGCACTTTATTTGACTTAACCTTTATTTAGACAGGGTTCCATTGAGACCAAGGTCTCTTTTTGAGAGAACCCAAGACCAAGCAATTACAAAATCATAGCAGGAGCGTAGGAAACACACAAAGGTAAATATATATAAAACAGCCAGATTCCTCAGTGAAGAGGTCCCCTACCAACAACCTGAATTACACGAAAGGAACCATTATAGGGTGTTCTGAAAGTGAGGGGCGAAGAAACTAAACGCCATGGGCTTCTGAAACGATAGTTGTAGAACGAACAATGCCTATATCATCTTGCAACTTTCTAGGCCAGCCTACTTCACCGACAGAAGAAGTAGGCCTAGTAGCTAAACTCACATAACACACTTTTATATGGCCTTCGTTTGAACTTGTTCACGTATTAGAGTTACCTAATAGGCTACGTAATACGACTGCTCTGGATGAGTGTCCACTTTTATCGAATATTATGGTATTGTTTTAGTTCTCCAATATACCTTCAACGTAGTTATCAATTGGTGAACACTATGCTTTGCAGGTGTGTATGGGATTTAGGTGCTTTCCTGCGTAGGCTTGCAGCATTATCTTCTTTAAAATATTCCCTGTGCGACTAAATACGCCAGGATATTGCTATTCCCTGCAAATATGTAGCCTAGCCTATAGCCTACATTTCCTTCATCTTTATACCCCGTGAAAATGGTTAATTCATTAAATCAATTTCTCTAAGTTAAATGTACATTCAACAACGAGCCTACAATGGGACCTATATCGTCTAGATAACTCATAGTTTCTCAAAATTAGGGTAGGCATATGCTATTACATGTGGAAAACCACATATTTTTGCATTACCCCAAAATAACATTATCTTACTACTTGACAACGGACGTGGTTCGTAGCATAGTGCAGGTAAGAGAAAAAAACAATGGTAAAGTTTAAATTAATAATATAATACGACATGGATAATTTGTTCGTAATTTCCTCTCCGTTCAAGATAAAACGCATCTACCTTATTGAGGGCAATTTAAAAATAAAAACAATTGATACATAAGTCCCTATTTATAAAAAATTACTTTTACTTTTTGATACTTGCTTACTCAATCAATTATTAAGGATGACTGCGTAATGCAGCAAGCCTGGCACAAGTGCAATACATTAGAAATGGTAAACTATGAACAATTGACAAAATAAACCTTGAATTTCAGGATATGGGCGGCAGGGTAGCCTAGTAGTAACCGGAAGGTTGCAAGTTCAAACCCCCGAGCTGACAAGGTACAAATCTGTCGTTCTGCCCCTGAACAGGCAGTTAACCCACTGTTCCTAGGCCGTCATTGAAAATAAGAATTTGTTCTTAACTGACTTGCCTAGTTAAATAAAGGTCAAATAAAAAAATTAATTCCTTTTTTCATACCAATTGCCTATAGCCTATTGATTACTGGGCGTACTTCTGAAAGTGCAATTGCATTCATTAATTCATTTGATCATGAATTCACAATACAGATTTTCCAACATAATTTGGCTCCTTCCAACACACACAATAAAGCCTATTCAATTTAAATACATGGTCATGTACCTAGTTTATTTCGTTGGTCCTAATATATGCCTATCTGTTTGTTACGTAACCAGAAATGAGTTCGGATTTAATTAACGGTTGCCCACTTCTCTGGAGAGGACAGCAGCCCAACCATTTAACCGCCCCTGGGCTTCTCCTCGGTTTTGTTTTTAATTATTTCCAATGTTGTTCAAACTGCTCTGGGTTTCGACGTTCAATTAACTCCCCGAGTTTTAATAAACACACACGCACACCACTCATGCATCATTTATTTGAATAACTTCTGTTAACATTGGATTTAGAATTATGGGCGGAGTAGCCTGGCAATTAATGAAAAATGTACAGCATGAATTAATCCCAGACTTTTTAAGGACATTTCCAGCCATACGCGTATTAATGTAGTCTAGTTAATGTAGACATGTCAATTCAATGCATTATGACATCGTAATAAGACATCTATAGGTAGATAGACACAGTTCATACGGCACCTATACGCATAATACATTGTTATCCAGCTCAGTGGTTGGTGCAGAAAAATATAATGCTACGGTCGTACGCAACAACTCTTTCAAGTATACTCGGTGACGCCATTTCTATATGGTTGTTTCTACCACGTTGTCTATGCGTTAGCTAATGCTATCCTTTTTTTTGTTTGCATTGGCAATTTCAAGACGAATTACGTTTATAGCCTAGGCCCACTATCAATGGACGAATGTAATATACATAGCCTAATATTCAAATACAACGTTGAACTTACAATCAAAAGTGCGGTGATGTTCCCAGCACGATCAGTAAAGGCCTATGGGAGCTGCACAGTGGACAGGTAAGCATTTGACTTGACATTACATTACATGATGTGACATGCTTGCCTCTTCATCATCTATTGGTCTGACAACACAGTGCAGTAAGTTGGAAAAAAGTAACTGAAGATAAAAAAAAATATATATATATATATTGAGTATTTGACATGCTATGTGTGCAAACCCGGATAAGAATTTACGAAAAAGATCTCGGGAATCGCAAGGTGCAATCTACATTGCCCTAGAATAGCACGGAGTGACGCAAAGGAGGAAGTTATTCAGCCAATTAAAAATGGCGAGGATACTTTCCCCACCTAATCATTTAGCAGATGCATGAGGTTTATGTATAAAACAATGGAACCCTGGGATCCAGTGCATACTTAGCATAGTCTGCCTTACAGCTACAATATGCATTTAATTTATATGCAAATTAAAGCAATAAAAGAAGACTCTGGAAATTACTCCATTTGAAGAGGGAGCTGTAAAAAAAAAATAAGATTTTCAGGTAGAGTGTACTGGATGCTGAATGTACTAGCTGGATACAGAATGAGGATACAGAATAATAAAAAAGAAACCAAATATCGTTTTGTTATTCACAATGTTGAGAGAATGGATTGGGAATATAGTCGGGGTCTTTTGAGGTTGCAGGCTGCATCACCAAGGAGAATTGCAGGTTCGCATGGTGTCCCTTTTGTGTCTCCTCCCTGACCAGCAAAGTCACGCTAGGGCAATCAAAGTGATGCGGAGACATCAAGTGACCCTCAACAGGGCTAAAGTATGCAAATGCACCGGCCAAGTGAGCTTTAATCCTGTTTGAGTACAATGTGGATGGAGGCTCAGGGGTCCAGGTTCTGTCTTGTTTTAATTCCTCATCTTCCCTGACCCTGTGTTTACTGTTAGGAACCCATTTCAAATCCATAATAGGGCCTCGGACAGATGCAGATCAACATACATGGACAGACAGACAGACGCACACAGAAACCTGGCATCAGACACAGAAAAATCCACTCACATACACAACAAAACACACACCTACCTACATGCACATGCCCGCACGGTTTACATATGCATGCGCGTACGCAGACACACACACAACACGCACGCACGCACGCACGCACACACACACACACACACACACACACACACACACACACACACACACACACACACACACACACACACACACACACACACACACACACACACACACACACACACACACACACACACACACACACACACACACACACACACACACACACACACACACACACACACACACACACACACACACACACACACACACACACACACACACACACACACACACACACACACACACACGCACGCACGCAGACAGTTGAAAAGAGCTCCTTAGATCACTACCCTGTGACCATCCCACTGCTAAGTACAGAACCTTAGAGTAATCCCCTTCCAGCTGCTGCCTCCTGAATTATGGGAGATTCCTCTTCAGGGGGAGGGGGAGGGTTTAGGGAGACACAGGCCAACAGTTTCAACACCCTCTCTTCTCTCCCACCCATTGGAAAGTCATTATTTGTTTTCAGAAATGAACCACATTCAAGACTGAAAACTAAACTGATAACCAATAAGGCAGTGATATGTGCACAGGAAATCATGTTTGGTGGTAAAATGGAAACATGAAAAATTCTTTCTTCAAGTGGAAACAAAGAAGTTTCAGAAAAGTTTCTATGCTCAAAGTGGATGTAACCGATTCTCACTCTTAAAATTTTTAGAAGGTTGTGCCGGTGTGTCAGTGAGGGATTGAAGTCCTTAGCTGATTACCCTTCAGCCCCCAGGATTGTTGTCAAAGAAAGAGAGAGAGAAAGCGAGAGAGAAAGAGTGAGGGAAAATGAGAGAGAAATATCGAGAGAGCGAGAGAGAGAGACAGAAAGAGAGAGAAACAGAGAGAGAGAGAGAGAGAGAGAGAGAGAGAGAGAGAGAGAGAGAGAGAGAGAGAGAGAGAGGCTGGAGGGGGCTCTAAGGAGCATGCATGTGCCATGATCTCCATGGCAGAGAGGATAGGGGGAAGACGGGAAGATGACTCATTGCATTTTATGGCCTGTCAATTGCACCGCTCTATCTTTGGGAGCAACACAACAAAGGTGGCATTGACAGAGAACCTCCCACGGCGCAGCTGAGATGGTCTGGGGGCACCGGGCAAAAACAGCCGTAAATATCCGACAGATAAGTACAAATTACATGGCGGATATAGGCAGCGCCACTTGTTTGTTCTGCAAGTCAAATTCTCTGCTGCCTGTGCCACCGGCAGCAGAAACACAGACTTGCACATGTCAGCTTATGTGTGAGGGAAGGGAAACTCTCAGCTTCGGAGAGCAGCCTATGGCGATAGTATGGTCACATCTTATTGTGAAAGGGGATGAGTCCTGTTCTGTGCAGAAAATAGCCACTAATGGCCAAAGAGTCATTCCCCATTTGCTGGTGGGTGAGAGTATATTTGTAGTGAGTATAAACAAGTATATTTTCTACAAATTCAACAAGTAAGCTAAATTCAAATAATATTTTTGATTAAAAAGACAATAGAAAATCTGACCTTGTCTGCTGTTTTATAGTTAACTAATTGAAACAATGCAACTACCCAACGTAATATCAACTGCTTTTGTTTTCCCACTGAGTGATGAAAATGCTTTTGTTTTCCCACTGAGTGATGAAAATGCTTTTGTTTTTGTCATCGTCGGTCTCCAAGAATATGACGCGGCGTCCTCGATAACCCCAGTATCCATAACCTTCCCTTGCTCTCTCTGAGGCGCACATGCCACTCGCCAAGGAAAATGAAGAAGTGTAAAGGTTATAATTTGCTACATCGAGCGTGCTCTTTGGTAGACGGGATTCTTTTTGGACAGCTATGTGTCTTTAATTAATAAGGACGCGACTTCAAATTATAGTATGTCCCACCACAGCTATGTGACAGTCACAAAATGTATTCTTCCACTTAAGTCGAGGCTGGAAGAAAACCAGAAGAGTATGTACGTTTTGATCTTTTTCGTAAGAGAGACTTGGTTGTTTATGGTGTAGCTTATCCACTCAATTGTTGGATCAATGTCAAAATACACAAAGCTAAGGTCTGATATCTAAACAATATAAACCATCATCTTGAAATAGATGTTATAGTATATACGCACAATGTGTAACATTTACATTTGAGTCATTTAGCAGACGGTCTTATCCAGAGCATTTAGGATTAAGTGCTTTGCTCAAGGGTTCATGGACAGATTTTCCACCTAGTCAACTCGGGGGGGGGGTTGAACCAGCAATCGTTCTGTTACTGGCCCAACGGTCTTAACCACTAGGCTACTTGCCACCTCCGTAAAAGGAATAAATACCTGGGTTAATAAAATAATAGTAAAGTCAGTCACTTTGATCCATTCAATTCTGTCCAGTAATAGTGAATGTACTGTTTCATAAGTAGACTATTAAAGTCACGATTTAAACTGTGGAATTGTATATTATGTACATTATCATTGTGTAATATAGCTGTACAAAACAAAAAAAAACAAAAAATATTTCTGTAGAAAACGTTTGAAAGTTTCAATTTATATGTAGAAATAATAGCTCTGGATTTAACATGCTATATTTATAAATATATAATATAATACATATGTAATGTATATAGACATTATTCAATTTATATCTCACAAAATGTTATGAGAGATTTAGAAACTTGTTGAAAGGCATTATGAGTCACAAAAATAGATCACAGAGAAATGCAGCACTTATAATTGGCTAAGAATGCCATCAACATAACCACATGCCTAACCATGACCAATCAGAAATAGCATTATTAACAAGTTCACCAGTACCCAGATTGAATATATGTTAAAGCAGATTTCCTTCGACCGTCCCACTTGAGTGAAGACAGACACAAAAAGACACAAACAACTTCTCTTGAGTTGATGAATTCATGTTGCCTCTCATCCTTCCACAATGGCTGCATTACTCCAGAGGTGACACATTTATATTCCTTATAGGAAAAAACTCCACACATTGAAGGCTGGTGGTAAAATGTTAACTCCGTCCACAATGACATCTGTGGCGCACATTTCACATTGTCCAGACTCACCTTGACATTCCCTTTAAATGAAGGTCCAGTATTATGTACACTGACAGATAAAGAGTAAGATCTGGGATTATCAAAGAGGCATATTGTACGGGTGGTCAACAGCACCTTCATCTAACATGCCTTGGACATATGGAATCACTTCATGGGATGGTGAAGTGAAGAGTGGAGAGATGGAGGGATGGTGGAGGAGACGCTAGGGGGATAGTGGCGTGGGCGGGCAGCTTGGCTGGCCATGTTTTCACCCCAGCCTCCTCACTTCAAAAGCAGGGGCTGTTGGGTAGATTTCTCCCTCGCTCCGTCTTTCATCGCCCCGGCTTCGGAGGTGCCGAGAGGTGATGCGGGAGGCGATTAGTCATATACAATTTACATACGCTTGTCATGGGCTCTCGTTACAGACTAGTGATGGCATTGCTAAATTGGCCCTCTGTGACCAAACAGTTTGGGGAGTTATTCTGTACGTATTGGCGCAGCAAACTAGCTCCTCACATGATGCTAAGCTACGCTTCATCTCTTCTCCGGGCCTGGGTCTGGCCACAATACTTCGTCCACATCACAAGATACGTTTTCTCTTGCCAAACATCGAGGGAGGTATCTCCTAGCAAGGCGTATCCAACCTTGGAGAGAGGCAACCTCTATGTCCCCACATGCGTCCTCCATTGCCTGGAGAAGCGGCATGCGGGCATAGGGTTGGCGATCATACACTTTCCAGTGCCAGGCTGAGAATAATTCCTCTATGGGATTTAGAAAAGGTGAATATGGGGGTAGGTACAAAACTACACAAAATTGTGGATGGATGGCAAACCAGTTTTGGACCAGAACAGCCCAGTGAAAACGAATATTGGCCCATAAAACCACAAATCTAGCAGGTTCCTGATCTGGATCAGGGACAAGAATTGTGTAAATTGCATCCAGAAAAGTGAGCATATGGCCGGTGTTGTACGGACCCAGTGTGGCATTGTGATGGAGGACCCCGTTTTGAGTGATGGCAGCACACATAGTTATATTACCCCCACGCTGTCCAGGGACATTGGTAATTGCCCTCTGTCCTATTACATTTCTTCCGCGGCGCCTGGTTTTGGTGAGGTTGAAGCCAACCTCATCCACATAAATAAATTCATGGCGAATTACATGGGCATCCAGCTCTAATACTCTCTGTAACAGACAAAATAATATACAGATGAGTAAATATGGTATGTCTGAAGTACTGGAAGTAGTGTTGCATACATACCTCTACAAAGTCATGTCGCATATTCTTGACTCTGTCAGAGTTTTTCTCAAATGGCACCTTGTAAAGTTGTTTCATCGTCACTCGGTGCCGTGGGAGGAAGCGTTGTATGGTCGACAGGCTTACAGCATTGATGTTGTTAAGTATGGTGTCATTATTCAAGATATGCTCTCTAATCTCTCAAATCCTAATTGCATTGTTGGCCAAAACCTTATTTATAATTGCAGTCTCTTGTACATCTGTAAACAAGCGTCCTCGTCCTCCATGATGTCTTTGCCTTTCCACTCTGTACAGAATTCAAACACAGTATCTGTTCAGCATAGGAACTGTAAACAATGTACAAAAAATGTAGTACAGCATGATAACCAACCTCATTCATTCAATTTCAGTGCAGTAAATGGATGGCTTAGAGTTATAAATGTTTATGCAATACTATGCAGTCATACGTATTTTACAGTACATTACTGTAATGCTAAAATAGTCATTAGATAGTTGCATACCTGTTCTCATTTCTGAAGGTTCGAATTATGGACACCACTGTAAATCGACTCAAATTGGGCTGGACGCTCAGTCCAGCCTCTCTCATGGTCAAACTGTGGTTGATCACATGATCAACAAGTGTTGCCCTAATCTCATCAGAGATGGCTCTCCTTCCTTCTCTTCTTTGCCCTCGTCCTCTTCTTCCTCTTTCTCTCCCTCCTACTCCTCTTGCTCTCTGTCCATTGTTGGCATCCATTGTTCAAAACAGGCAATCTGACCTTTGACCTATTTATAGGCCTATACTACAGTAAAGCAGTGATTGGTTAGTGATCAGTTAAGCTATTAGTGTTTGCACATGTGAGGAGTGTGTGACCTGGTGAATAAGTGTAGCATTTTGATTGGTTGTGTTTGGAAAAGGAAAGCAAGTCACTCCCTGTTAGATTTTTGTGTTTTAGGTAGAGATTGTGTGTAGTGTTTTGAAAAAAGTTTTTACGCAATTGACAACTGAGTCAAAGGCTGAGAAATAGCTTATGGTTTTGGATATTTGGTGTGTAGTTTTGCACTTTGAGTGAGAGGTTTCAAAAATCGTGTGACATGAAAAGATTTTGTGTGTAAGCAGTTGGAAAAAACTGTAATACATATATATGCATGTTATTGGCAGCAGTTGTTCCCTTGTCTAAATGAGATGAAAAGGCAGAGATAAAGGGATACTGTACATTGGTATACAGTATATTGTATACTTTGTATTGGTCATAGAGATTGATAGAAAAGGGACGATGAAAGAAGAGGTACGGTATTTGTGTAGGAGGATGTGTGTGATCTGTGACCTGTGTGTTTATGTAAGTGTGTGTGTGTGTGTGTGTGTGTGTGTGTGTGTGTGTGTGTGTGTGTGTGTGTGTGTGTGTGTGTGTGTGTGTGTGTGTGTGTGTGTGTGTGTGTGTGTGTGTGTGTGTGTGTGTGTGTGTGTGTGTGTGTGTGTGTGTGCGTGTGTATGCATATGAGTGTACCTGTATGTTTATGTGTGTGTATGCTTCTGTGTGTGTGTGTGTGTGTATATGTGTGTGTGTGTATACATACAGTGCCTTGCGAAAGTATTCGCCCCCCTTGAACTTTGCGACCTTTTGCCACATTTCAGGCTTCAAACATAAAGATATAAAACTGTATTTTTTTGTGAAGAATCAACAACAAGTGGGACACAATCATGAAGTGCAACGACATTTATTGGATATTTCAAACTTTTTTAACAAATCAAAAACTGAAAAATTGGGCATGCAAAATTATTCAGCCCCTTTACATTCAGTGCAGCAAACTCTCTCCAGAAGTTCAGTGAGGATCTCTGAATGATCCAATGTTGACCTAAATGACTAATGATGATAAATACAATCCACCTGTGTGTAATCAAGTCTCCGTATAAATGCACCTGCACTGTGATAGTCTCAGAGGTCCGTTAAAAGCGCAGAGAGCATCATGAAGAACAAGGAACACACCAGGCAGGTCCGAGATACTGTTGTGAAGAAGTTTAAAGCCGGATTTGGATACAAAAAGATTTCCCAAGCTTTAAACATCCCAAGGAGCACTGTGCAAGCGATAATATTGAAATGGAAGGAGTATCAGACCACTGCAAATCTACCAAGACCTGGCCGTCCCTCTAAACTTTCAGCTCATAAAAGGAGAAGACTGATCAGAGATGCAGCCAAGAGGCCCATGATCACTCTGGATGAACTGCAGAGATCTACAGCTGAGGTGGGAGACTCTGTCCATAGGCCAACAATCAGTCGTATATTGCACAAATCTGGCCTTTATGGAAGAGTGGCAAGAAGAAAGCCATGTCTTAAAGATATCCATAAAAAGTGTTGTTTAATGTTTGCCACAAGCCACCTGGGAGACACACCAAACATGTGGAAGAAGGTGCTCTGGTCAGATGAAACCAAAATTGAACTTTTTGGCAACAATGCAAAACTTTATGTTTGGCGTAAAAACAACACAGCTCATCACCCTGAACACACCATCCCCACTGTTAAACATGGTGGTGGCAGTATCATGGTTTGGGCCTGATTTTCTTCAGCCGGGACAGGGAAGATGGTTAAAATTGATGGGAAGATGGATGGAGCCAAATACAGGACCATTCTGGAAGAAAACCTGATGGAGTCTGCAAAAGACCTGAGACTGGGACGGAGATTTATCTTCCAACAAGACAATGATCCAAAACATAAAGCAAAATCTACAATGGAATGGTTCAAAAATAAACATATCCAGGTGTTAGAATGGCCAAGTCAAAGTCCAGACCTGAATCCAATCGAGAATCTGTGGAAAGAACTGAAAACTGCTGTTCACAAATGCTCTCCATCCAACCTCACTGAGCTTGAGCTGTTTTGCAAGGAGGAATGGGAAAAAATGTCAGTCTCTCGATGTGCAAAACTGATAGAGACATACCCCAATCGACTTACAGCTGTAATCGCAGCAAAAGGTGGCGCTACAAAGTATTAACTTAAGGAGGCTGAATAATTTTGCACGCCCAATTTTTCCGTTTTTGATTTGTTAAAAAAGTTTGAAATATCCAATAAATGTCGTTCCACTTCATGATTGTGTCCCACTTGTTGTTGATTCTTCACAAAAAAATACAGTTTTATATCTTTATGTTTGAAGCCTGAAATGTGGAAAAGGTCGCAAAGTTCAAGGGGGCCGAATACTTTCGCAAGGCACTGTATGTGTGTACCTGTATGTTCAAGTGTGTGACAACATTATCCATTCATATGTGTTAGTATGTATCTGCATGTGTATCTCCTATATCCTTCTATGTACTTTCCATGGCCGCTGGGCCACGCTGGAAGCCTCATGATAATCTGTTATGGCACACATCCATTCTGCTGGTCCGTGATTTACTGCCATGTGTCATCCACAGCCTCTCACCAAGGGAAGTTAAATGACCCGAAAATAACATTAATATGTACTAGAGATAGATGGAGTGCTGGACTGAAGGGGTGGTCTCTGGCATTGGCTTTCACCCGTGGAAACATTACCTCAAATACGACCCGCAACACCGATAAGGGTCAAGAACCGGCATTCAGTTTTACAGTCGAATGCTGTGGAAGAGTCAAGTGTTCTGCTGGTATGGCTAAGAGTCTGTTAGAGACGGTGTAGGCTGGCTGCTAAACTCTCATTGGTGCAGGTCCTCTTGTGTTGATCTGATTGGTCACAGAGAGTTGAAGGAAAAGTCTCGCAACCAATTGAATTGGTTTCTCCAAAGAATAGTCGGTCATGAATGTGTACAGTTTGCTGAATTAATGTGAGTATTAATCTTATCCAGTTGCACTTGGCAGATGCTGACATGCTAGAAAAACAATAGTTTGTTTGAATCAAGAACGATCAGAGCAAACATCACTTTAAACTCCTACAATTTGAAATGATGTATACTTTTACTTTTGATACTTCAGTATATTTAAAAACCAAATACTTTCACACTTTTACTCAAGTAGTATTTCCCTGGATGACTTGAAATTTCTATTAAGGTATCTTTACTTTTACTCAAGTATGACAATTGGGTACTTTATACGCCGCTGATGATAATCCTAGAATTAGCCTTTCGGAGCCCACAAGGCAACGCATACTACGCATGTCATAGACAGCAGTTCTAACATACTAACCAATTCAACTGTGCAAACATAGTTTCATACTAGATGCACTGGCTTGAAGTTCACGTCACCACTGTAAGACATCTCTGGAACTGAGTAGCATGTAGACCGTGAATAACTGTTTTAGCACACACACCCAGCGCCATGTGTGGTCTGTGGAATGCCATCTAAAGCCTGTGTGTTTGCGTGTTGTGGACCCGCACACACGGTGTGTCTGTGTGTGCATGTCCACTATGCATGGTAAGACAGCTGTGAGGATGGACTCTCATACGCAAAGCGTAACGCTACGCAAATGGTAAGCAAGCATAACGGTAAGCAAGCATAACACTGTGCAGAAACATTTCTGTTTGAATGTGTGTGTGCAGTGATGGATATCCAACTATCCATACTTGTCTGTGCCAGTCAAACAGGTCGCTGTGAGCGTGGACACCTGGGCACTCGGCCTTAAAAGCACAAGCGGTGCAATTACAGGCATGGACCATGAAAAAAGTGGCATCTGAACGTTGAATGAACTTACTATGGGCTATTGAGTGGTGCAGTCACACTCGGTAAGGTGTGAAACTATCTACCGCGTGTGTTGGTGAAGACATTTATGAGGAGGAGTTTCACCCTCTGCTTGCAAATAGGAGGAACTGGCATGGGATACTTAGAACCTTAAAGTTGCTCTGGTAAAGAGTGTTTCAAAAATCAATCTGAATTGTGTGTATATTCTTGCTTTATTGCATTCTATCTCAAATAAAAAAAGTGGCCCTGAAAGCTGCCTGATCCTATGTGTACTACATGGTTGATTTGAAAAGAATAAACTAGTATGTCTTTTCGACAGTAGAAATCTCACTCTAAACTACCATGTTCCTGGTCATATATTCAACAACAAATCAAATATATATTTTTTGGACATCAGCACACAGTTGTTTTGGTATTATTCCCTTTGCACCTGTACAGATGTAGGTTCTTAATTTGATCACTCTTTTGTTGATGACAATTTTCCTTCAAAGCAAGGAATGTAAACTTGTAGTGTATTAGGTTTCCATAAAATATTTTAAAAGTTTGTAAATTCCACTTAAAAATATTAGACTTGATTTGCCACTACAAAAATGCCCATGAATTTGAATCCACATAATAAATCACATTTCCTGTTGCTGCAGGATTATTTTCCTGCTATAACAAATTGACTCAGATTAAATGCTACGTCTGTACATTTGACACAATCCTCCACATTGTATACAGAGCAGATGGGCCATAAGCAAAACAAACGCCAGAAGAGGACAAGAGGAAAGACGGAGGGTAAAATCATATATTTCCTTCAAATGGGGGTGAGATGAACCACAGATGTTTGTGGATGAGATGAGCTGACTCACACAGCTGGTGAGAGAACATTCTTGTCAATGAGTGGACAGCCTCCTCGAGTCTCATGCCAGTACCACGAATCATTGAATTTGTGCTCTCAGACATGAAATGAAATCACATATTAGGAATATAAAGGGAGTTGTCGTAGGTTGAATCCAGAAACACTTGGGAAACATTCTGGCTTCCCAATTCCCCTACCGGCCTTGACGAACTTCAGAGCACCGTGACATTGCTCCATCAATCTGTGTTTAAGACTAGCACAGCCGGCCTTGCTAGGGCTCTCTCTTTCTTTCTGTCTCTCTGTCTCCCTCTCTCTATGGCTCCTCTTATCTGACACCTGCAGTTAAATGAACACCAGAGCAGAACTGACCATGACTGCCTAATAAGAGGCAGAACAAACACATCCATTGAGAGAATTCATCCCAATTCAAAGGGCCATCAGAGTGGAAAAGAGGCTCAAATGCCCTCAATTCAGAGCTGCAGCAACAACAAAAAACCACATAAAAAATAAGAAGAGTATGTATTAGAACAAAGTACATTCTGGTAAAGCTCCATATAAGTAACACATGGGAGGCCAGATCTTTTGAATTTCCCCAGTTTTGACTTTCCCCAGTACAACCATGTATTTTTTTTTTAAACATACATGCAGAAATATTAATATGTGACTGTTTACCCATTGCTGTACCCTTGATCTGAACATAGTCTTTTTTTAGGCCATACCTTGGGGTGTGGCTACAGCCCCCAGACCAGACCAGACCAGACCACAGCCCAGTCTACTGGGACAAGCGACCCAGGTCTTTGTTCTGCCCGACCCAACCGCCAGTCAACAGCTAGGGGGATGAAGATGTGATGGGCTACCCTTCTGTCCCCCAGCCCTCCAGCCCCTTAACCCTCCAGGCAATTCAACCCTCAGCACCCAGAGCTATTCCAGTGGAGCCCCAGATGCTATAGGGGATGGAACGGGGAGACCGGACAGGCTGAGTTAGCTTTAAGACATATAGTCAGGTGGGAAACGTTCCACTATAGGAAAGAGGCTGTGCGTGTGCATGACCGACAGAGGGGAATCACAGGCAAAACAAACGGTGAGCCGCATGCTAGGATTGCGTGTGCTTTATTGCATACATTGACATACAAAGCTTGCAGGCGATGAAACATGTATGTACAATACTATCTACCACATTCATTACTTTATTCAATCTTACTGTAGTACTGCTGTGAACGATTCTGTCAAGATGATATTTTACCTACATGTTGTTGACATGCACATTTGCGTTTAGGTGCTTGTATATTGTGAAACTTTGGAATTGTAGGATATTACAAATGTAATCAATGTGCTTTGGATACTTTGCGGGAAGTGTTTTTCCCTGGAAGTGTGTTGGGGATCATAGAAAATAGCAGCTCATCACGATATTAACACTCAAAACAATCTGTGTCTGGTAGGGCTATTTTGAACAATACATGAAGGGAAAAGGGAGAGACAGCCAGCATGTTAGGATGTCTTCTTTCATTTCCCCCCACTAAAGCAGCAGTGCACAAGAAACAGGAAGTACCATAGTTTGGTTGCAGCAACACCTGCAAGCCAGGGATCAGGTCCCACAGGGCACAGATGTCAGTTCAAAATCTAGTTTGGATTTCAATTGGTTTGAGTTGTCAATTAACATGAATTCAATGTGAAATAAATAAAAATCACAACGTTACTGGATTTAGGTTAAACGTTGGATGAAAAAAAGACCAAATGCCCTTACGTTGATGACTTTTTGCAAATCCAATTCGTCACATTGTTTTTTGGGGTTGAAATGACGTGGAAGCAACATTGTTTCAACCAGTTTATTCCATGTGGAAATAAAAAAAAAAGGTATAAAGATAGGCATCTATCCTGGAAAACTATAAACAAATACGATTGAGTGAACATTTGGTATTGTAGAGCAACTACTCTGCACGCGCCAGTGAATAGTGAAATAGTAGTCCCATGGAACACGGCTGAAAGCTACATGCATTCAGATGGACACCTGTTCACAGTACCTTCAAATGGACACCTGTTCACAGTACCTTCAAATGGACACCTGTTCACAGTACCTTCAAATGGACACCTGTTCACAGTACCTTCAGATGGACACCGGTTCACAGTACCTTCAAATGGACACCTGTTCACAGTACCTTCAAATGGACACCTGTTCACAGTACCTTCAGATGGACACCTGTTCACAGTACCTTCAGGTGGACACCTGTTCACAGTACCTTCAAATGGACACCTGTTCACAGTACCTTCAGATGGACACCGGTTCACAGTACCTTCAAATGGACACCTGTTCACAGTACCTTCAGGTGGACACCGGTTCACAGTACCTTCAAATGGACACCTGTTCACAGTACATTCAAATGGACACCGGTTCACAGTACCTTCAAATGGACACCTGTTCACAGTACCTTCAAATGGACACCTGTTCACAGTACCTTCAAATGGACACCGGTTCACAGTATCTTCAGGTGGACACCGGTTCACAGTACCTTCAAATGGACACCTGTTCACAGTACCTTCAAATGGACACCGGTTCACAGTACCTTCAAATGGACACCTGTTCACAGTACCTTCAAATGGACACCTGTTCACAGTACCTTCAGATGGACACCTGTTCACAGTACCTTCAAATGGACACCGGTTCACAGTACCTTCAAATGGACACCTGTTCACAGTACCTTCAGGTGGACACCGGTTTACAGTACCTTCAAATTGACACCTGTTCACAGTACCTTCAGGTGGACACCTGTTCACAGTACCTTCAAATGGACACCGGTTCACAGTACCTTCAAATGGACACCTGTTCACAGTACCTTCAGGTGGACACCGGTTCACAGTACCTTCAAATGGACACCTGTTCACAGTACCTTCAAATGGACACCTGTTTACAGTACCTTCAGATGGACACCTGTTCACAGTACCTTCAGATGGACACCTGTTCACAGTACCTTCAAATGGACACCTGTTCACAGTACCTTCAAATGGACACCTGTTTACAGTACCTTCAGATGGACACCTGTTCAGTACCTTCAGATGCTATCACAAAGCAGCACATAAGATACTCAGATCACAAACTGACAGTTCATTTGCATAGATCAGCCTGCTGTCCTAGTTCAACATATTCTCGGGCTCCGACTGTATTAGGAGAGATGGAAAATATGAAGCAACAACACAATTTCAAGATGGCGACAATTTATTTCCAAGCAATGTGTTTCCAAGGAATTGGTCAGAAAGCAAATCATTTTGGGCTGTAAGAGGTTTCTCCAGACGGTCTTCAAGGCTTTCATTGGACGAAAACTGACGAGAGCTTGACAGGGCCTATCAGCTGTAGATGATCATTGGCATGTGAAGGCCAGATAAGTCAAGTGTAGCAGAGAGTCAGCAAAGTGTCTTAAGACTTTGCGAATAACGGATTGTATCCAGCTCTGTGAGAGTTAGTATAACATTCTGAATCTGAATGTCTGTCCTCAGCTATCAAAAGAAACACCATTGACCAAGACATAAGCTCCCTTTGTACCAAACTATGAATGTATGATGATGGAGGGCATTCTGGGTTATATTTGCAGTGTGAAAGGGGGCAATCGGACCTAGGAATGTTTTTGGGAGCAAGATTACATGTTTTGTCATTTTGTTTGTCTCTGCTGTCCCCATGGTTACACTGTAAGGGTCAGCTCAGCTGCCATGTCATATGGGTTCAATCGGTAAGTTAGCCACGAGACACATATTTCAGTTTCCTTCATAGCATCCTTAGACTTCCAGTGGTGTAAAAGCCTTCTGAGTCATGGTCCTAAAGTGATGCATTATGCAGAGTGACAGTGTGTGGAGATTACAGGAGTTTTTTTGTAATTACCTGTCAACTTGTTTTGTAAAGCATGCACATCCTGTGTGAGCGCCGAGGAGACGGCCCCAAAAATGATCGCTCGAGGGGGGCAAACAAATCAGTGTCGCAACAAAGAAAAAAGCCATGCACACACAAATGTGTAACTTTAGGCTATTGCTTTTGTTGTTCGAGTTAAAACAGCCCCCATCATCAACAAATGGAAATTAGACAATTATTTAAGTGAGTGGCTCGGAGAAATGATTAAATCAAAGGTCCAATGCACCCGTTTTTTAACTCAATATCAAATCATTTCTGGGTAACAATTAAGTAACTTACTGTGATTGTTTTAAATGAAAATGGTCAAAAAGAAACAAAAATAGCTTCCTAGCAAAAAACATTTTCTCAAGCAATAATTTTGCTAGGACTCTCTGGGGGTGGTCTGTGTGGGGAGGAGAAAACAGAACATTAGCTGCTACTGGCAGAGAGGTTTGGAACTCTCTTTCTTATTGGTCTATTAACGAATGGTGATGTCACCAGGCAGGCCGAAACTCCATCTCACCAAAACAAGCTGACATTTCAGGCGTTCTTTTCAAACAGCTCTTACACTAAAATGGCATTATCACCGTTTGTATAATTTCACAGTATTATTCCAATGTCATAGTGTGGAAATATTTATAAAATACATAAAATCACAGTTTTGACTGCACTGGACCTTTAAACCTGTGGTCCCTATAACCCTTTGAATCAATTGTCCAGATTATAGTGCTCTTACGCAAACTCCCATATCTGCTATGTGGTAGAGAAAGCTAACTAATTGTTTTTCCATTACCTACTGATACACATTTATCCAACAGATCGATGCTGTTCTCATTCTATCCCACCAGCTTAATGTAATTAACTACAAATGTGCACCACTGGAGTTTGGAGAGTCCCGTGGTGAGGTTGTTTTAAAAGCCAGGGTTCCCTGAGGAGAACTAAAGAAGCTCCCTGAAGCTGTTTACTTATCCACACACACACACACACACACACACACACACACACACACACACACACACACACACACACACACACACACACACACACACACACACACACACACACACACACACACACACACACACACACACACACACACACACACACACACACACACACACACACACACACACACACACACACACACACACACACACACACACAGAGAAAGATTCCTCTGCTGCTTACAAAGTACTTCTAAATGGGGTTTTATTGGGTAGTGGGGTAATACGTTTATGGGCTAAGTAGCCTCCCTGTGGTCTTAAAAACAATTAGCTCCAACCCTAATTAGGACGTTTTTTTAATACAACTGTTTTAACAATGTGATTATATAATTGTGTGATTTTCAGTTATAGTTGTAATGAACTTGTTGAACATTGCTGCTATTTTTATTGGATTGTAATTTTGACATTTTCTGTTCAAATAACATTTAATAGCCAATGAAAAAATATGAAAATAAATTATTAAAATAATTCCGAATTTGTCTAGATCTTTCTTCTTTCCACACATTAATTATAGAAAAGCATTTGACTGTTATCCAAAAGATAAAAACAGATACAGACACAAACAACATAAACAAATGGTTATCCAATAGATACAAACTGTTATCCAACAGATACAAACTGTTATCCAATAGATCCAAACTGTTATCCAACAGATACAAACTGTTATCCAACAGATACAAACTGTTATCCAATAGATACAAACTGTTATCCTACAGAAACAAACTGTTATCCTACAGATACAAACTGTTATCCTACAGATACAAACTGTTATCCTACAGAAACAAACTGTTATCCTACAGATACAAACTGTTATCCTACAGAAACAAACTGTTATCCTACAGATACAAACTGTTATCCAATAGATACAAACTGTTATCCTACAGATACAAACTGTTATCCTACAGATACAAACTGTTATCCAATAGATACAAACTGTTATCCTACAGAAACAAACTGTTATCCTACAGATACAAACTGTTATCCTACAGATACAAACTGTTATCCAATAGATTCAAACTGTTATCCTACAGATATAAACTGTTATCCTACAGATACTAACTGTTATCCAATAGATACAAACTGTTATCCAATAGATTCAAACTGTTATCCTACAGATACAAACTGTTATCCAATAGATCCAAACTGTTATCCAACAGATACAAACTGTTATCCAACAGATACAAACTGTTATCCTACAGATACAAACTGTTATCCAACAGATACAAACTGTTATACTACAGATACAAACTGTTATCCAATAGATCCGAACTGTTATCCAATAGATACAAACTGTAATCCTACAGATACAAACAGTTATCCTACAGATACAAACTGTTATCCAACAGATACAGACTGTTATCCTAGAGATACAAACTGTTATCCTACAGATACAAACTGTTATCCAACAGATACAAACTGTAATCCTACAGATACAAACTGTTATCTACAGATACAAATGGTCATCTACAGGTACAAACTGTTATCCTACAGATACAAACATATACCATTTGCCTTTGAAACTATGGAAAATGTATCACTTGAAGTAATTATATGACAGGAAGTTTACCCAGTCAACAAGACTGCCCATACAATAAAACTTGGACAATGGTAAAAAAAAAAGCTGTGCTTTTGCCTTTGAGGCTCCGGAAGGCCGAGCGGAAATGGAGGAAAACTCGCCTCCCTGCGGACCTGGCAATGGAATTCAGTTTATATTAATATAAGTGACCTGTCTTCTTAAATATTATTGGAACAATATTTTGGAATCTGTGTATTCGTGTGCGGTGAGAATGTGACAGTGTGTGTGTGTGTGCATGCTTGTGTGTGTGCGGTGGAGGTTAGGGACGCAAGAAAACTCCATTATCCTCTAAAAGCAGGGCCAGCCATCCTTAAACAGAGACATGCTTTATGCCTGGGCAGCTCGACAAAGTGACAGATCCTAAAATGGAGCAGCAAACAGAATCGTCCTCACCCTCTGAAATGCAAGGAACACTGCAGACTTGATCGTGAATATTTGTAAAGGAATCTCTGCAGAATAAAAAAACTAAACACACACACACACACACACACACACACACACACACACACACACACACACACACACACACACACACACACACACACACACACACACACACACACACACACACACACACACACACACACACACACACACACACACACACACACACACACACACACACACACACACACACAAAATGAATGGTGATTCCCCAGCTGTAGTGGTGGTGTCTGAAAGCACAGATGTTGCCGTGCCTCTCACAGACATGGAGGCGTTGCTTGATCTCCCTGCCAGATGTGAACACATCCCCGCCACTTCAGGACAGGAAGTTTACCCAGTCAACAAGACTGCCCATACAATAAAACTTGGTATACGGGCATATGATTTAAAGCTGTCTTTTCTATGGACAATGGTAAAGTGCTTTTGCCTTTTGAGGAACTGGATTTGAAATGAAACAACTGAAATGCAGATTGGATGAATATTAATTAAATAATGAATCATGTTTAAAAATAAAAATAAAAACAGAGCAATATAATCCCTGATAGTAAGAATAGTGCCAGGATTTAATCAATATCAAACTGTACATAGCGTCTGTCTATGTCATTGGCTTATAATCTACCTCGTACAGACTATAATTGATTGAAATCATTCAATAAATTGAGTTTTCTATCAAATCAAAGTGTTTTAATACAATAACGGTACATTGATTTCAGAGAGATGAGACCAAATCTGATTGGAAAATTTTTGTGGATTTCCTTCCTTGCAAATAATAACTTTGTTTAGAAGCCCATCCACAATCTTCATTACAATAAGATGTAATTACATTGAATGATTTCATTATTATTTCAATTGCATAAGAACCTCTCTTGGCTCTAGTCTGATATTGGTTGGTTTGTTGTGGTTGTGATCAACCTGTATGTTAAAGATCACAATGTACTTAGTGTGTCTGTGTGTGCAAAAATATCCACAATACATCCTAGTTGCTTGTGTTTAACCAGTTGTGGTAGTACATGTTCACACTGCGTCTGTTTGGTATGTGCCTATGTCTGTCTTCCTGCCTGTAGAACATGTGCATCTGTGTGTGCACTTGTGTGCCCCTGCCTCTACGGCCTTGTACGTGTGTGGCTCCGATTATGTGGACGCTTCGGCCCATCGGCCCCATCTATGTGCCTACGCATGTGCCCCTATGCATGTGTGTCTGTGTGTGTTCATCGATAGCATGGGGGATACATCTGCGTTAACTTAACCCATTGGGAGAGGCTCCCAGCAGGTAGCTAGCTGTATGTCAGCTTGGGTCGGCACAAATCATCTGGACAGGCAGAAGCGTGAAATCTTTCCAGGCCGGGACAGATGACTTCTCTTGAACCCTCGCTGCCCTACCCTGGCCCTGTGCACTCTGCACACAGATCCATGGCCAGAGCACGGCCAATCCTTAATCCTGGCAGGCATACCAAATTGCAACCTGTTCCCTATATAGTGCACTACTTTTGTCACTAAATAGGGAATAGGGTGCCATTTGAGACGCAGCCCTGCACTTGCTTTGACACAGCAGAATGGCAGCAATGCGGTTCAGAGGTTTCAGGTGCAGCACGCGGACCACTTTGCCCTTGTGCCCTGACACAGGAAACCGTATCCCGCAAACCTGCTGCACCCCACGCGAACAACAACCTCGATTGCAGCTCATGTCCAATCAGCTCAAAAACAGACTCCCCTCATCCGGCGAGGACCAAACCATCTCCTGATTATCACCCTCTGCTCATCCCCTTGGACTAATCCACCCTATATGTGTGTGCGTGTGTGTGTGTGTGGGGGGGGGAGAAAGAGAAAGAAACAGAGAGAGAGAGAGAGATGGGGGTGCAGGGAGAGAGAGAGAGCTCACAGACAGAGAGACGAAACATGGAACATATATCGCTTCTGCTTTATCTACTCTACCTGAGTATGAGCAATACACACAGTCACCATTATGTGCACGTATTGACAAATGTTAGTGTTTATATATTTTAGAAACGTTCAAATGTTTCCCATATTGTCGCAACAAAGTTGTCAGCTATACATTTGTTTGAATTAAAACACTTGAAGTAAAAGGTAGACAAACGTCTTTCATTTCAGCGTGTGTCCTGTTTCTTAAGAGCCCTGTGTCTCACATATCAGCTGATTGAAATAGTGCTATCTTTTTGTAGTGAGGTGGATGACAGAAACCCTAATGGAAGGCAGGTGTGCTCATGTGTTTGCATTAAGTCCTCAAGTGGGAAAGTGGGTGCAAAGTCAAACCACATGGAGGGGGCCAAGCTAGCAGGGAGGTGTGACTGGGCAGCCATGTTGGATCTCCATGAACAAATGCTGCTGCTCCACAGTTGGTACTGTGGCTTCATAGGAAATACAGCGCGACTATGGCTGACTTGGCTGACAAGCGAGACTATGGTAAGTATCAATACAGTCAAAAAGTTTCTTGAGAAGATTTCTTTTCTGGACAACTTCACCAGGATTGTGTATGCAGAAACACACCATTGTGACAAGTACAAACCCTTTCATCTAAAATGATAAAATTGTGTAAGCAGTTCTTAGAAAGCTGGAATCCGCAACGGTGAAACTGCCTCGGCCGTGTGATTGTACAACAACAAAGACGTCACGGTAACGGTCGTCGGTGGAAGAAGGTGAGGACCAAAGCGCAGCGTGGTGCTTGTTCATGTTATTTATTTCAACTGAACACTATCAAACAAAGAAACAAAAGCACAACCAAAACAGCTCCGTCAGGTGTAAACCACACTAAACAGAAAAATAAGAACCCACAACTCAAGGGTGAAAACAGGCTGCCTAAGTATGGTTCTCAACCAGGGACAACGATTGACAGCTGCCTCTGATTGAGATCCATACCAGGCCAAACACAGAAATACCAAATCATAGAAAAAAGAACATAGACTGCCCACCCAACTCACGCCCTGACCATACATACAAAGACATCACAAAGGAACTAAGGTCAAAACGTGACAGTCAATTCAAACAATGGACACTGTTTTATTCCCTCGGACATCAAATCACATCATTGCACGTGTGATAGAACAGCAGAGCATGTCAAAGTTTTGTTTTTTTACCCACAATTCCTCCTTTGCTCAATTTCAGAAAAAAAGTAAAACGTGTGCCAAGGCTTCACCTGATGCAGATTTCAGCTTTAAATGATAGCTACAATGTGCATAGTAGACTGATACATTGCAATGTTTTGTAATCCTCTAATACGTCTAATTCTTGGATAATGAGTAATTGGCGATTATTCTGACCTGATGTTAGGTGCCATGTCACAGCAATGTAGTTTACCACAGTAAACTAGTGTAAAATTCCCCCATTACTCATCTGACCACTGAAGGATTTCACTTGTCTTGCCAGTGGCAGTGCATCATCTTCGGCAAATGGGCTTGAACGTTTTACAGACACAGAAACGGCCCAGAATAGGAATCGGACACGCAGGATTGTAGGCTCGTTAACAAATCTACGTCTCTAATGGCATAACGGGCAGAACAGTCATGGCTGTCGGCCTGGGCCATATAACATCCGAGCTGGAACACGGCATTGATGATGTCAGGGGGAGCGTACAGTACACACACACACATACACTCAAATTCACACGGAAGCACTCACACACATGCATACTCGGGCATGCATGCACACACAAACATACACAAGCACACAGTAGGCTTATGTCATGAATAGTGTTAAGTCTCCACAAAAACAGAAAAAAGAACATTTGGGGCGGGTGGGGGGGGCATTCACAATAAAAATGATTGACTAAGCGAGGTGTTCCTCATCTTTTTTCAATGCAAACATATATGATCAACTCTTCCGAGAGGAGAGACAACTGAGAGAAGCTGTGAGGCTGTGAGGCCTACATGTGCTGCAGAAGCCTGGGGAACGGGTGAGTCTACTCTCCAGGCTCCAGGATAATCACAGGCCTGGCTTATCTGAGCGGACACAGGGAACTGTGAGTGACACTGCCACACTGTATTCATCACAGCCCATTTTCAAATGGGAAAAAGACATGCTAATGAGCTGGCGAGAGATGTTTATGAGGAATCCCTTAACAAGCCAACAGATCACTAACAGATGACTGCTGGCTCTTAGCCATGTGATAGCATCAAGCTAGCCCACTTTTTACATACCATAAACTGTAGAGCAGAGCTACAGTTGAAGTCGGATGTTTACATACACCTTAGCCAAATAGATTGAAACTCAGTTTTTCGCTATTCCTGACATTTAATTCCAGTAAAAATCCCCTGTCTTAAGTCAGTTAGATCACCATTTTATTTTAATAATGTGAAATGTCAGAATAATAGTAGAGAAAATGATTTATTTCAGCTTTTATTTCTTTCATCACATTCCCAGTGGGTCAGAAGTTTACATACACTCAATTAGTATCTGGTAGCATTGCCTTTAAATTGTTTAACTTGGGTCAAACGTTTCGGGTAGCCTTCCACAAGTTTAGCACAATAAGTTGGGTAAATTTTGTCCCATTCCTCCTGACAGGGCTGGTGTAACTGAGTCATGTTTGTAGGCCTCTTTGCTCGCACACGCTTTTTCAGTTCTGTCCACAAATTTTCTATAGGATTCAAGTCAGGGCTTTGTGATGACCGCTCCAATACCTTGACTTTGTTGTCCTTAAGCCATTTTGCCACAACTTTGCTTGAGGTCATTGTCCATTTGGAAGACCCATTTGCAACCAAGCATTAACTTCCTGACTGATGTCTTGAGATGTTGCTTCAATATATCCACATCATTTTCCTTCCTCGTGATGTCGTCTATTTTGTGAAGTGCACCAGTCCTTCCTGCAGCAAAGCACCCCCACAACATGATGCTGCCACCTCCGTGCTTCACGGTTGGGATGGTGATCCTCAGATTGCAATCCTCCCCCTTTTTCCTCCAAACATAACGATGGTCATTATGGCCAAAAAGTTATATTTTTGTTTCATCAGACCAGAAGACATTTCTCCAAAAAGTACGATCTCTGTAATCATAATTCCACTGGGTGAGAAGTTAACATACACTAAATTGACTGTGCCATTAAACCGCTTAGAAAATTCCAGAAAAGGATGTCATGGCTTTAGAAGCGGTTGAAAAAAGAGTTTTAATGACTCCAACATAATTGTATGTAAACCTTCGACTTCAACTTTAAATATAGGCTAGGTTTTCATGCCATGGTCAGTCTCTTTCAACTAGGTTTAGATAGCTTTAAAACGTGATAAACATTTTAAGGCATTGTTCCCGCGTTAGCGTAGACTTCATTTATGGTAAACGCTGCACATGTCGGCTAAATCGGAAATTACTCATACATTTCTATCACTGTAACAGTATGTTTTAACTTGCTCTTGTATTCCTCCACAGCGTAGCCTAGTGGTTAGAGCGTTGGACTAGAAACCGGAAGGTTGCGAGTTCAAACCCCCGAGCTGACAAGGTACAAATCTGTCGTTCTGTCCCTGAACCCACTGTTCACAGGCCGCCCAGGTTAAATAAAGGTAAAATAAAAAAAATAAAAAAAATACTAGATTTGCCCTCATGTAAATGCCAGCAAGCTAGCAAGCAAGGTAAGTACCGCTAAGTATCCAGTAGGGGATGGAAGCTATAGTGAGCTTCGATTGGTCAAGGTTCAGCTTTCCACCAACTTTGGTGCCAGCTTGTTCACATCCCTCGCCCATGATGGTGTACCTCGCCCATACTGGCATCCCTCGCCCATGCTGGCATCCCTCGTCCATGCTGGCGTCCCTCGCCAATACTGGCGTCCCTCGCCCATGGTGGCGTCCCTCACCCATACTGGAGTCCCTCACCCATACTGGAGTCCCTCACCCATGCTGGCATCCCTCGTCCATGCTGGTGTCCCTCGTCCATACTGGCATCCCATGCTGGCGTCCCTCACCCATACTGGCATCCCTCGCCCATGCTGGCATCCCTCGCCCATGCTGGCGTCCCTCACCCATGCTGGCGTCCCTCGCCCACTTTGCTTCTTTTCCATTGGAAATGAACGGCTTTCCGTAGTTTCATTGCCTACATTGTATTCGGTTAAGAGGCACTGTAACACTTCAGGATACAGATTGAATAGAATGTATTTAATGAGTTGCTTTAGTATCGGATCCATTTTGAAAATATACTGTACAAACATAGCAATAGTGGAAAAGCATCTATTATTCCCAAAAGTTGTAGCATGTATGTCCAGATCTTCCAAAACATCATAATTTGTGGAATATTTCAATCAAATCCCATCGAAATATAATTTAGATCTCAGCCGTTTGGCAGAAGCAGGATTGGTTCATAGCTATATTGTCGTTATGAATTCCAACTACATTTCCATAGTCAACAAGTAGGATGACTCTATGTTAGTAAAATATCAAAGTGACAGAGAGATGGAGACGGGAGTGTGACAGTCAGTGGCTTCAGCCTGCCAGGCTGCGTTCTGGGGTTGTGTACACAAAACATGTAATGATAGAGAAGTCCTTTTTTTTGCATCTGGGCTCCTTATGCTTATGTTAGGAGTGACTTCAGAGATAGAAGATGAGCATGAAAGGAAATTAGCGCCAATCCTCCCTCTCCCTCTGAATCCAGAAGTCTGCTCCAAATTACTTTAAGAGCAATATCAATTTAATCAAGATGCTCCCTTTCTTCGAGTCTTCTCGACTTCTCCGGGTTCACGACTTTCTCGGCAAACAAGGCCAAGTCGGGAGGAGGAGAGGAGCAGAAATCATTAAAGTCCCTGGCTGATGGATCGAACATGGCACTTATGCTAATACCCATCGCTTTAGCAGCCTCGCGTGACATTCTTGCCTTGCCAGGGCTGCTCGTGGTGGAATGTGTAGTTGTGGCATAGAAGTGGGTCGCAATGTCCCAAAGATGTTTCTCCCAAAGAGCTCCAAATCCATATCAATCTTTCCTTCCCAACAGAACGAATGTAAGAATACAGCCTCGAGCCTACATAGACCTGAATTACCATGCTAATTATAGTAATATAGCTAAGAGCAATATAGACTCTCGAAAAGTTCAGGCAATAGAACTGAAGCCCATACAATGACTCAAATGCCATTCATAAACAGTACACCCAATGCCCATGTATTGTGGTAGGTTGTTGTAGCTTTAAAAAAGCATAGACAATAGTGAACAAAACATTCTCTGTTTATAGATGATATACACTCAACCCCCCCCAATACATTCCCATCGATCACACAACATTGTAGGCTGGCAAAACAATAATCACAACTACTGGTTTTGCAAGTTTGGGTTAGTGGGGTCTGGTACAGCATGAAATTAGATGTTTCTCTTAATCAACACATCTATTCAAATGGATATGCCTGAAGAGGGCCAATTTCAACTCGGCTTATGAAGAGCCGTGTTTGTTCAGCTTTAAACGTCGGAGTCACTGTCAGCAAAGCAAGGAAGCGTGGCTGCAAGGGAGCTATTGGCATAGGACAATACAATTCAATAGTGGTTGGGTAAACACCGTGGGAAATTACCATGTCAAATTTCTACAAAATGTTAAGCCCTATCTGTTAATGTCAGTTACGCCCTGTCACCCTGACTGACCAACTGACTTGACTCTTTCCCATCAAAGCAATTACTTCATTATTATTACCATATACCACATACAGTACCTGATTGCCAATTTAATGCTTTTGAATTCCAAATGTTCTTAGATTCCCTATAACTATGAAACATTTATCTTGCACTTGTTCTCCCTTATCATGCACACACACACACACACACACACACACACACACACACACACACACACACACACACACACACACACACACACACACACACACACACACACACACACACACACACACACACACACACACACACACACACACACACACACACACACACACACACACACACACACACACACACACACACACACACACACACACACACACACACACACACACACACACACACACACACACACACACAGACAGCGAAAGAGGAAAGGCACAGAGTGAAGGACTGTCCACATGTCTTATATTCAACCACGATTGGCAGATAAAATTGCATGCACATGCATCGGAGTTCCTTTCGCTTAATTTGATGGCTCTCGAGGGGTCAAGGATTTCTTCAATCAGAAAGTCTGAACTATGACACAGAGAATGTCTTTATTCTCCTCCATGAAAACAATTATTTGAAGCCAACAGCCTGTTCCCATCTGCATGCGGACTGTCAAACTTCTGGGTGCAACTTTCACTGGCATAAGAAAATAATACACGGTGTTGAATTTGTGTCAGCGCGACTCAGGAAAATAAGATATCACGTCTTGCTGTCTGCCTGATGTCAGCTTCTCCGATTCAAACCCAAATACCTCATCCCAAGCAGGCAGTAATGGAGGCTGCCAAAATCTGGGGTTCAGCCAAAGTTCATGTGTCTACAACCACTAAACAGCTCTCTCTTTCTTATGGACGGATTCAGGCGGTGCTGAAGGACGTCTCTTTGTATGTTATTACGTTGGCCAAACCAAACTCAAGGAGACAACCTTCACAGCGCCCTCAGTAGTATGGGAAGACGGTTTGTTTGGTGTCTTGATCCAGTGTTGTCAACTTGAGTAGAATTATGTAGTACATTCAAGATGGACGCCATATGGGCCCAGCCCAACGTCAGTCTATAAGAAACTCTGAAATGGCTATATTGTGGTTTCTGTGTTCATAAGCCTTTGGACAACATAAGGTAAAAACCAATAGCTACAATAGCTCAAGGTAGTGTCATATTACATACTCTGTCCATGATTATATACTGTAACCTTTAACACAATGGCTTGCCTTCTTGACATGTCACCATAGAGTAAGCCTAACACTATTGTAAAACAACAACCATAGCATCTTATTAGTGGAGTACTGTACTAGCCATTAGCATTGCTAACAGACTCTTAAGGCCTTTTCAGAGCCGACTGTATGAAGGCTGAATGGTACATAGGTATACCAGCATGTTCTGCCTGTTTCAAGCCACAACTAAGAGAGCACTTAACTCAAAACCATATTGCACAACCCTTGAAACATGCCTTCAATTTTCCTAAATCAAACACATGTCAATAAAAACAACAACGTCCACATTGATACTATTAGAGGGGAATGAAGAGAAGGCCTCTTAATGCAAAATCTTCCACAAGTTATTTTCAGTGGGATCATTTTGTTTCACTTCTCTGCTGTGCGTTACCAAGATAGATCTGCCATGTTTCGTGTCGGATCAAATAGCTGGGTTCTGACATCTGCATTGGTAACACACTAAATAGTCTACAGTACATTGCTCGTTTGTGCAGTCTTTACAGACTCAATTCCACTGCCTGGCTGTTTGTTATGACCAAGATTTTTGTTGGAAATGACTACAAGGATCAATCCGATAACAAGAAAGTAAACTATTTGAAGATCGACGAGTTCAAGGGTAAAATATATATTTTTAAATAAATTACTATAAAAAAATATATAGATAGCTTTTTTTCAGGTGAATTACGTAACCAGAAAGATATACCTACAAATTGAAACCTTGCACAATGTAAACCAATGGCCTGTGGTGTATCCCAGACTGATATAGCATTAGAGTCGTGCCATGATTATGGACTAATACTTCATCTCTTGGTATGAGGCATATCAGATGACACTTTTCCCCAGTCAAGTCCAATGAAATCATCTCTCATCACTAGTAAACAAGTACACCGTCTGGCAATGTCCTGCTTTCAGCATGTGCCCTAAACTATTTAGCAGCATGGGTCTGGACTGCGGTCATCCCTCTTCTCTCTCACTTCTCTCTCTCTCTCACTCTCTCTGTCTAGTTTATGTCTCTCTTTCTCTCTCTGTCTAGTTTCTCTCTCTCTCTCTCTCTCTCTCTCTCTCTCTCTCTCTCTCTCTCTCTCTCTCTCTCTCTCTCTCTCTCTCTCTCTCTCTCTCTCTCTCTAGTTTATCTCTCTCTCTCTCTCTCTCTCTCTCTCTCTCTCTCTCTCTCTCTCTCTCTCTCTCTCTCTCTCTCTCTCTCTCTCTCTCTCTCTCTCCTCTCTCTCCCTCCCTCTCTCTCCCTCTCTCTCTCTCTCTCTCTCTCTCTCTCTCTCTCTCTCTCTCTCTCTCTGAGTTCAATTGTCTTCTTCACTGTCTTCTTCACTCATGCTCTCAGACTCATCATCAAACATGAACCTCTGCACTTTCTAGTTGACTAACATTACGGCACAGTATCACAGATGAATGTATATATCTGAAGCCTTGGGTTCCCTTAACTCTCCCATATCCACTTCTGTGCTTGATGCATTAACTGTCCAGCTCAATGGAGAGGCGGCTGATGACTGAGCGCTGTCTTACGGCAGTTTTTTCACTCCCTCCACACACTTTACAATGGCTCTGTTCTTCAGTCACCCTGTAATTTAAGAGAGGAGAATGTCATTTCCATAGGCTTCTATCTCTGAATCTCCCCTGGCTTGGCAATAAGGAAGATCTGGCATCTATAAAGATATTGAATACGATTACAGCTAAATCAGTCTTGTGGATTTTCCTGGGAAAACTTATGAAGTCCTAAAAGTCTCCCAGTTATGAGTGGGCTCAGCGGGTCAGGAACCCGAGGGCCCAGAAGAAACAAGGAGTGAAACATAATCCAAGCTTCAGCGATCCTCTGAATAGTAATGTACTGACTAGAAGGAATGATAACATGATAACTCATGGAGGCTTCTTAAAGCCTACAAATGTACATGACCCGGGCTTTGTAAAGAAGTAATTTTCTCTGATATATATTTCTCTAATTCGTCTGTTGCACATGTGGTTTAGAAGAATCTATACGGCGCTGTGCTCCGCCACATGGCTCTTTCTTTTATGCAATATAAGATGGAAGAAGGGAATGATTGAATCACTTCTCCATTTTGTGTAATGAAGAACTGTTGGTTTACGTTAAATACATTTCGAGAATAGTGGGGATCCAATTGGCTGTGTGTGCAATCAATCACAAACTGACAGCAGATTTTCATTAGGCAACGGTACTCCTAGGGTTGGTGTAGAAAAGTCTGAAAAGTTTGCAAACACAGAACAAGAGCAGGGATGAACGGCATATATTTAGTCTAGCACCCAAGGCCCTTTGGTGATTTCACATCAAAGCCTCATACCCTGAACAGGGAGCCAAAAGCAACAATTAGATATCGCCTTGATCACTATGTGGTTCATGTTTATTGAGTTTAGGAGTCAGCTGTAGGTCAAAATCAATCCAACATGGTGGGATCCGATGGGAAAAGGTGAGGATTTATTGAATCAGGGTTGAAGAGAGCTTAGTACTGCTCAGTGGACAAGCTGTAAATGTAGATTTTGCTCTGGGGATTTACAAGTGTGGCAAGGAGTCAATGGAAATGCAACAACATGTAAGAGCTAAGAGGTGTCAGAAGAACATGCTAGCCCTCCTGCTAAAGCAGCACCAATTGGCCCAGTGCTCTGATAAATTACAAGTTGAGAGGCTAACAATGCTTTCACCGAATCAGTTTATTTGCTTGCTGATTAACTTGGCTACAGAAGTTGAATCAGTTAGCTACTTGTAACATTTAGCTACTACTGTAGCTAGCTTACTAGCTACTAGCTAGCTAACTGAATCCATACATTTGAATCATTAATTCATCTGGGTAATATTCACATTACACACTATGTATTGTGTTTCTATGGACTAAGACAAAAGAAACACACACAAAAAAACAAGAAAGACAGAGTATCATCAACCCCTCGTATTTTCTGAGGGATGCTATTTGGCACTACATCTTCCTTGAAGGAAAAATCGAGGGACTTCGTTCTGTCTCTGAACTGCAGCCAGAGTATCTCCTCTCTCCTCCTATCTTATCCTCTAGTCTGCAAGCACCCTGTGACGTTCATTAGAGGAGCCCATAGGGGGTGTCCTGCTTTGGGACGGCCCATAACTCTCTAGTCCTGTGAACCCTGAAGTGGTTCCAAACTACACTGCTCCTCACCCCACCGCAGCTGGAACCAATCAACACAACTGGTAGGATTCAGTTGGAGGGCTCAACACCAAGAAGGCTCATATTTAGCCATCCCCACAGGGTGAGGCCAAGCTCTTACCTGGCAGGCTCTCTGATAAGATATATTGGGTATATACCGTAGGTTCACAGATAATGGCCTGATGTGATTTGTGTATTTAGTTATGTACTGTGTTAAAGGGGATGCTTGGCTGACGTGGAGAAAGATGGCAATAGCGGAGTCAGGATCTCGATGAAAATGGGGCACACACTCCTCCTCGGTGTCACCCCCCTGCACAATGATATATCTCCACCGTGGAAAAGCCTCTCATCCAGCCACGCGTTCCCGGTTCTCCACTCCCTTCCGCAAAGCGCCGTTTCACTCACAAAATGATTAATTAGCTAAAGTGGGGCAGACATCAGTCTTCCCACAATTCCCTGTGCGCACAGTGTTACTGGGGGGATGGGGGAGTAGCGGCAGGGGCTGTGCGAGGATGCTTGTGAGGAAGCCAGGCACGACTATAGTCTCCCCCACTATTGGAGGGGTACCACTGCATTGCATGATGATGTCCCTGCACAACACTTCACAGTCATCAGAGGAAACACCTATCTGTGCCATTAGATTACTGTAAGTAGACTGCATCCCCCATCTGAATCAACCACCTCAGTCTGTTTGTTTCCCAACCTATCTCTGAGCCCTCAGCATCCTGCCTGTATTGATGGCGCTTACTGGGGCTTTTTGTTAGTGCAAGAAAACTGACTGGAACTCATAACACACGAGTGTGATTGAGACTCAAGGTTTCGAAGGTTATATTGCTAGCCTGCGTTCGGATACGATGCTTCGCTATCTGATTCAATCATGGGAAAGACGTGATATCAACCGATCAAACAGGACATGAATGTCTAGGTCTGGTCAGCCGTCTCTATCCTCCCTGGCTTTTTCTAGAAGAAATAAGGTAACACAGCAAAAATCCCGCCAGCTTACTTTTTAGGGATCCTTAGAGGATGATACTATTTTCTCCTGTACTTAGGTCCGTAGATAAGATCTGGTCTATTCGTGCATGTCGGGGCTAGATTGGGACAGCATGCTTGAGGGATGGGAAGTAGGGGTATAGGGGAATGGGGGATCAGGGGTGGGTGTCCAGAGTGTATCCCTCACTCTTATCAGTACAGCCTCTGCTGTCAGGGCAGAGGAACAGCCTTCCTGGTGCCACGCTAATGACGGTCTTCCACCCCCTCTGCCACAAGGTCAGGTTCCCCCCTGCTTCATCATCCTCCAGCAGATCAGGACAGCTTACAGGCAGGGCCTCCTAGACATGACAGGAGTCTGGATTGGTATCTGCTGTGTTAGGTGAAGGTGTCCTCAGTTTAAATGGTCTGCTTTGGATCCTGGATCCAGATAGCGTAGGTGGCAATTACCAATGGAAAGAAGTCTCTCTTTTGTTAACTGTTTAATTACACTGGAGACTATACTCAAGCCCTATCTAGTATTTGTTGCTTGTAATTGGCTGCCATTAAAGAAAGGTTTTCTACTATTAGTCTTAACAGCAGTGGTGCTGTTTCCTGGTCCGGTGCAGGCGGTGGTGGCTGCGTGTGAAGGCGCTGTGTGTCATGAGTCAGTGACAGGGGAGATAGTATAGAGGGTACAGATGCTATCGGCGTGCGTCACTGCTTTTTGCTGCTTTCTATGGGGTCCCATTATCTCCCGGGGCAATAGAAGCGACATGGATGTGACATATTGGTAATCAGGGTATAAGTGATATGGATTCTAACATGTATTTAAAAAATATATATATAATTATATGGAAATATGCAACCGGAAACATTGACAAAATACAGGCATAAAGCAAAGATCAAGTGGAGAGGAAGAAATATAGAGGCAACGTCATATCAGCCGATTTCAACTGCATGAACATGAACCTTGGAGTCTAGACTTCCAGGGAATATTACTTAACACAACTAGGAACAGTCTTAGGCAATTTTCAGGGTCATTTCCAAAAAAGTGGGTGCTTACGCAACATGAGCGGTTTTAGCTTACTCTTTCCAAACTGTGCTGCTGTTGTGATATTTTCGATGCACTTTGGCTGCCCCACCTGACAAGAGTCTTCTAGAGAAAACCTGTGGACATATGCCAGAATGTATGGAAATATGGAGAGGACTTTACTTGGTTTCCTACCAGTTTCTCACCCGCTACCAGCAACCTCCGGATAATATGTCCTCCCTGGCATGACTCTATGGAGACCACAGACATCAAGGCTAGCTAAGCACCATGGGTATCTGCCTCTTATTTCCTATCCAAACAAATATGGGTCAAAGTTATAGCCTTCATACACACTCAGTCAGAGCCCCCGTGGTGAGATGTCTGTATGAACCAACGGTGCCTTTTCTCGTCTGTGGCCCAGCTAGCTAATGTTATTACAATCCTTGAGGTGAGGGAATACCTATCCGTCTCGGTATACAGTGGGTGGGGTTACTCGGTCAAAGCTTGGATTCCTGGGACCGAAAGTTGAAAAGGAAGGCAGCGGAAAAAGGTTGGTTACTCGAAAACACTCCTCGATATGGCCGTGAAATGGATTGGTCGTCATTTTTTTATTATGAGATTTGAATGCGAATGGAGGTCTGGTGTGGCAGAGTAATTGGGTTGACAAGTTTTGCTAGTATTTAGTCATCCCAGGCATGGATGGAATGTTTTTTTGTCTTCTTAGCCTTGTTTTAGGTGAGGACAATTGTATGGACAAACTAAAGTAGAACTTTGAGTAGACCGAATGTACCTGTACGTCAAGCGCTAGTATGGGCAGGGAAACAGTTTTTCTGCCTCTGTTCAAGAACGTCCATTTTCCTCTGTGAGTTCTAAACAGCTAGCATACGTCATGATGGCAGACACGTTTCCCTCTTTTTTTCATTGCAACCTCGCCATAGTAACGAAGCAGAGGACCCTATTGCAATTTTACCACAAGCCTTGTCTTTCCGCTGTCTCTCAAGTGCAGTGGAGCAATAGAGAGTTAATGGTGACATCTGTTAGACCTTATAAACTTCATGGATGGCCAAAAATAAAGTTATTGAGCTGGGCCCCCTGTGTTTAAGGGAATCAGCTGGCAGACAAATGTGAGATTCCTTCTCTATTAGGCTCGTTGGGAAATCCACTTGCTGGTGAAGACAGTTTCAGAAACCAATTGCTCTATACCACTTTGAATTCAAAAGCAGCTAGTTTTTTGACATAAGGGCAGATGCAACACTATGCACACACAGTACCATATCACAACCCCCATCCCAGCTCTCAATCTCCCTCTTAGGAATGTACCCTTTTCAAATCTGTTCATCTTTATCTCTCCCGCGATGGGTTGATGCATACCCGCCCTTCAGAAAGCCGAGAGAAATCCCTCTAGTCCCGCATTACAGTGACTTGCCACGTTTGCAAAAATCTGAATTATAAATAAAATGTAATGATGCTATGATCTTCCTCTTACTTTTCCTGAGCAGCTTCTCCTCACCTTTCTATTTGAATAATGAATTATAATCACATTAGCTCTCCAGGCCCCTGTTCTGGAAAAGTAAAAAGGCTATTATCCAGTTGTCAGCTCCCGGGAGCCGTGTGGGAGATGGAGCGATGATGCTGACACACACACACACACACACACACACACACACACACACACACACACACACACACACACACACACACACACACACACACACACACACACACACACACACACACACACACACACACACACACACACACACACACACACACACACACACACACACACACACACACACACACACACACACACACACACACACACACACACACATGCAGAATAGCTCTGTCTGCAGCACTTTCAGGCTCAGCAGAAACAGAAAATTACCAGGCAATTCAAGTCAGCACGGGCATGTAACGACACCAATTTACATCTGCAATATAGCTAATATTGTTTTATTATTATGGTACATGATTGAGTCCTGGGTGGTTATAGTGTCCGTAGTTTTACAATACTATCCTTAAAACAGCTTATTCCCGAGCAACATCTGAGCTTGTGTGTGTTTGTGTGCATTCGTGAGAAAGATATTAGATCCCTGATTTAATGTCAGGTATGTTACGGTTTACACATTTGCAGCTGCGATTTCGTGCTATCTGAGACTGGATTTCACTCTCGCATTGTAAGACGTTGCTAAATAGGTAATGGCCGTAAAAACGTCAGGTCAAAGGTTTGGGTTTCAGTGTAAAGTGAATGTAATAATTTAGGAATGCGCTGGCTGGATGACTGAGTGAGTTCTCCATAAAATCTATTTCCAGGGCAGACAGTCAGTCAGACACTGCAGACAGATATCTCATCTGTCTAGATGTACATTTACAGGCTGCTCGGCGTCTGATATCAGGATGCATGCCTAAACGTCGGCCTCCATTGAGTGGGTTCACTCATGTCTAGGACATTATTAACCTCTGTTGGGTATGTAATAGAGAGAGGGCCTTGGCAACGGGCTAACACGCCACACTGCACAAAGACATGGCTTCGATATCAACTGGACCCATTTTGGTTGACAGATATTCACTATATGTATCATTTATGGGTGAATATTGGATAAAAAATGTCAATATTGTGAGGATTTATCTATTTTGTTTTAATATCAATGAAAAGGTGAATATCTCCACAGGAACATATTTCTCTGCATAAAATATAGTTTGATAAAGTCTGATACAGTCTGATACAGTTTGATACAGTTGTATACATTTTGATACAGTTGTATGCAGTTTTATTACAGTTTTATACAGCGCTTGCGCTCACCGTGTCAGATAATCTGGTTAGTGTCAACACTAGAGGTGCTATTTGGCCCGTACTAGGACACAGACTACAGGGACGGGACATTGTCTTAGGAAGTTATACACCATCTTGTTTAGAATGCATTATTATCTCCCTCCATAAACTGGACCGGCTCCCTTCCTCTGAGCACAACAAAGCATCTGTGCAATTCAATTTATCACAGAGCGCTGAATATCAAGCAGCAAAGAACATCAGGCCCAACTGACCTCTTTCCCCTTTATTTCTCACCTATTTAGGCAGCCATTGAACGGTAATTTCTCAACAGCACCCCAGTGACTGTCATTACAAAGCCTGGGCCAGCCAGCCTTAATTACGCCATGCAAATGCCATTTGTCCTATTGATGTGGGAGACTGAGAGTGGAGGTCTTCTATGGCTCTGGGTTTTTATCACTACCAGCAGACATCTGTGGTTGAGGAGGAGAACGTAAGCCACGAAAAATACACGCGCAGAAAAAGGCATCCATGTATGTTGCTCGTTTGGCTTGTCTTATATATACTCACATACAGAAGAGTGGGAGGACGAGCGCACACACACACACACACACACACACACACACACACACACACACACACACACACACACACACACACACACACACACACACACACACACACACACACACACACACACACACACACACACACACACACACACACACACACACACACACACACACACACACACACACACACACACACACACACACACACACACACACACACACGCACAAAGTGTCGTCTCACAGAGCGAACCTGCATTTCTCTGACATATCCCCGTGACATAGGTTATGTTTGCCAGCTGGTGGGAACAGGTGTACCAGTGAGTTTGCCATCAAATGGCAACGTGCATTTGGCTGCCGACCAAAGTGCTCGATTGAAAAAGCTGTTCTCATGGTGCCTGGTGCTCCTCCAGTCCTTCAATGTGATTGGCTGCTGACACAGTGGGCAGGTTCAGGGGATATGTGCTGGTGTCAACCGCTACAGTGCCTCTTCCTTGCTCTCCCAAGTGGCCCTTTGTCTGGGGCTGGTTCTGCTGCCATGCATGGCCAGGCAAACATGCTGCTGTAGGGAGAACCCTGATGGTGAGATGGAGGAGGTAAAGACACATGAACAAAACGGCAGAGGAAGATGGAGACAGTAAAGCCAGTTTGGGTTGTTTGATGTTTTCATCAAAGAACTACATTCGATCAAACTGACCAAACGTACTCTACTATTTGCGCCTATGCATATCCCCCATGTAGACTACTGAGAGAGCTGTTCTTTATCGCACCTTTCACAAATAAGCAACTTAGGCATACTAGAAACTAGATATATTATTCCATAAGAAGACAGCAACAAAAAAAGCTATCTATAGTCTGAGCTACCTGGCTGCGAAGCTTTCTGCAAAGTGTCCCTGAGAGCTAGATAATTGTACACTACCTTCCGGTTATTATACCAACAAGCCGTCACAAACAGTGGTGGTTACGGATGATGAATGGCAAATGTTAGCGTGAGGGAAATTACTTTTTTTAGGGGGCAGTTCGCTTGTTGTCTGGCACAGGTTCCAGCGCCAAAGCTATCTATTTAGAACGGGTTTGGGAATTGATTGATTTCACTGGAGAGCGCTGTGCTGCGCTGTGACTAAGGAAAAGGGCCTAGCCAGAGAGAGAATCAATTAATCAGAATGAGAGAGCCATTGATGAGCTGACTGGCAGGTCCCAGTGTTTCCCTGTGGATGAGGGATGAGGGCTATTATGGGGACATCTCAGCTGTGTTATTCCCCCAGTCAGTGGAGCTTCCTTCTCTCACATTAATGGGGATGTTCAGCCTTTCTCTGTATTGTCTGCACAGAGAGGGCTATTTAGGTAGGAGGATACATGAGCACTTGAGCACATGAGTCCCTTTAATCAAAGTGTTTATTTAGTACCATGAGTGCTTTAGAATCGTTACAGCATTGTATCATTAGAGGTGTAACAGAACACGGGACACTGCAAGACTTTTACGTCATTTAGCAGATACTCTTATCCAGAGCGACTTGCAGGAGCAATTAGGGTTAAGTGCCTTGCTTAATGGTACATCGGCAGATTTTTTCACCTAGTCGGCTTGGGGATTCAAACCTGTGACTTTTCGGTTACTGGCCCAATGCTCTTAACCACTAGGGTACCTGCCGCCCCAGATCTATAATGTAACGCTTTAGCAAGAGAACTATCTATTCACCTTTTTAGGTGTAAATATATGGCTTATTATCATATTTGACTTAATTGCATGAAAATCAAAATGTACTTTTGCATATGGCAGTTTAAATCGGTCTGGTACAGGGGCCCGCTGGACTCATCAGTATTGATATTGTCCCATGAGAAATGGTCAACAACATGAACAAGGATTCCACATTATTCTGGGATCGTGAGAAACTAGTCTTTCTTCATTCATGTCACATCTGTAGTGTCCAAACCGCTTCTAACCGCTCCCTCAGGTCTGATCAGAGAGGGAAGGAAATGACCTCATTCCTGACCCCAGGAAGAGTTTAAAAGAGAAAATGAGAGTTCACTGAGACAAGACTGCACGCATGGGTGTGTTTGGATTGGCCTCTTTTGGAATCAGTGTTCTTAAGGCTGAGGACACCTACTGCACTAAATACTTTCACTTTCACAATCTTTCACTTTTTATCTGAACTAATCTGAAGACACAATAATACAATCCTCACTTCTGTGTTGATATTTTTTCGTTGTTTGCTGATGCAAAGATGTGAATGTCTGACAGTACATTTTTTATACTTTGTGTAGTGAGAAAAGCTTTTGGTACAGTATTCATACAAACAAACGACAGACTTTCCCATCAACCAACACTGCTAATTCACTTCTGATCTACTCTGGCCTTGCTGTTTCCTGCCATCCAATTGGCCAGACCGACTATATATGACAGTTCCAGACTGGGTGTGTCTTCACTGTCCAATGGCCATCTCCGCTCATTCATTTGTCGATAATGATTTTGGAACACTGTGGCTAATAGGGCATTATGGGACATTAAGGGATAGCGCAGGCGTTCCCCTGACACCTGATTGATGTCACGCGCGATGACATCAGCGAGATCATCGTCACCGAGAGGGGCCCTGATAAAAGAACACTTAGATTGGATAGGATGATGAATGAGCCACAACTCTTACCTACTCATCTCATTACACCGCCGAGGCTCCAGCTCTGGCCATTTAGCTAATGTAGCGAGTCATTGTGTGCCCAGGGACTATGTGTGCAAGCAGGTTGGACATTTCAAATGAATGACACATCCCCAGCTATATGAGCTGGAGGTTGACCCTGCATAATACAAACATATAGGATTAACCTTGCCTGTCAGAGGGGGCTATTGTTGTCCAGATGCTGTTGGGAGTATGGAGTAAGGCATGGCTGAAAAGAGATATTTATAAGACCCATATAGCCGTGCTATTCGTGAGTTATATTTTCACATGGGTCGGGGATAAGACCTGTATTAGGATTAAAGGATTCCGAATGGTGAGATTTTAATACATCGCATTAAAGCATGGATAGGGAGAGTCGTGGGGAGAAAGCAGGCATCTTGGTGAATGGAAAGGATGAATAAAAAAAGAGAGGTGAATTTGATGGCTGAGGATGCTGTGATGGAGATGAAGAGAGAGGTGAAAAGGTGGACGTGTTGAATAAGACAGCTCTGTAAAGACGACGGCTTCTTCTCAACAGTCTAAAGTGGCTTCCTCTCCCTGTCTCATTCGCTCTTCTACTTCCAGAGGATGCTGTGGCAGAAGGAGAGTTGAGGATGAGGTGTTGAGTGGAGTTTCTCTGTAAAGACAATGTGCCTGGGATTACAGATTGTCATAGTATGAAAGACAGGAAGAACAATTAGACGTTGAGGAAACCCACCAAGAAAAACCCTCAGAGACAGTCGACAACATTAAACAATGAATAACAATAGTAGAAACAGGGAAATCATTAATACTGTATTTAGAGAGGACACCCTGGACATTTCTTACATTGTATTATTCACTGATTGTGTAAATAAAATGTAAGGTTAAGTAACATCAACATCAACATCAGTAAATTAGCAGTGAAACAACCCTCACTATCTTAGAAGCAGCACTCAAAACTGACCCTATATCAGGGATCATCAACTCGATTCAGCCGCAGAACGATTATTTCTTGAGTGGATGGTCAGGTGCCCAGAACATAATTGCAATCATTTGTAGACTGCAAATTGGCCGCAAGATGCCTAAACAGATATTACATTTGACTTATACATGTTCATTTCAAACCTTGCTGACATTTATATACAATCACGTCTCTCTATTATGAGTGGGAATACTTGGGAACAGATTTTCGAAATTAATATCCTGGTGTTTTTATAGTGTTTTATATAAAACAATTAACATGTTTTAATATTTACTTATTTTTCCTCAGAAAACTTTGGGAGCCACCTGCAGGCCAAATTTGGCCCGTGGGCCACCAGTTGGGGAACCCTGCCCTATACCGTTTCTATGATTTCCCCATTTGGGTGACCCTAAATTCATTAAAGGGGGATTTCAGCACATTACAGAGGAAGAAGAGCCCCTTGGAGACTGTGTTTGCTCTTCGGGCCCCTGCCTTTAATTCTGTCAGATGGAGGGCCTGATAGGCCGAGAGGGGAGGGAGGGGAGGGCCCAGTCACCCAGGTTTTATTAGTGACACCAGCTGCACTCCTCTTTTCTCTATAAAAGGTAATTACAGCCAGTGGTAACAAGCTAATTGATTGCTAATTAGATAAATCAGCCCCTCTAAGTGCTGTCATGATGTGACAGATAGTGACAAGTCATGTGACCTAAACAGGAGGTGACGGGCTTGGAGGAGGGTGTGTGTGTGTGTGTGTGTGTGTGTGTGTGTGGGGGGGAGGGTAGGTGTGTGTGTGTGTGTCTTCCAGGGCTGTGCTGAGGTGAAGGCTCAAGAGGGGCAGACATGGCCGCGTTCCCTGAGTGACAATGTACGTCAATTGCAATTGGGGGTGGCTGCGACAAAAGGGCCGAGCAAACATGATTGATTCAATGACGATTGTCAGAGAAGGAAATGAGGATTGAATGGAGAGCTCCCCAGCCTGCTGTTGACTCCCTGAGCGCGCGGCTCACCCCAGACTTTCACATGCAAATGAGGCCCAGACTGTGCCTCTCGCCTGCCTCCGCTTCAGCCCTAAAAGAGAGCAACCCACAGCAGAAGGCTGGAGGGAAGTAGAGAGGGGAGGAAGGGAGGGAGAGGAGGAGGAAGAGAGGGAGGGGAGGAGGGTTTGGGAGGTGATGAATAGACGCTTGATCTGTGACAAGGGAAACTACATACAAATCTACATTTCTCTTCTGAAAGATTGTCCCTGAATACAAGGACTCTGAGATCTTCCACCTACATCTGAGAGGAAAAATATACTGCCTGTATAACTACCATTGGTTGAAAAATGCCATGTTGGAAATGTCAGACATACTATAGGTCTGCTGAGTCATTGACCCTTCAACCCTGATACACCCCAAAATGTGTCCTTAACGTGTCCAGTTCAAAGCACTTAATTACATTTCTATAGTGTTTTCTCTCAGAATCACATGGGCCGTAACATAATGTATAGATAAACCCGCAGAATATCTTAATTTTGTGATTATGCAGTAATGAATGTGACAGTAGGATAGGATATCACATCTCCTAGGAACATGCATGTGGAAAATACATCTGACAACGTATTCTACCATTGACTGTTGGATGTTTTTGGACTCTTCTTTTTGGAGATTCATTGGCTAAAGAGATCCAAGCCACCATGCTGCTGCCAGTATTTAATCCTACTCATTATGCGGAGATGTTTGAGCCGTTTCCAAAGCAACAGAGGGCATTGTTTGAAAGTAGGCCTGGTTCCCTGTATCCCTACCCCAAACCAACCAATGAAACGAAGAGCAAAGAAGACTGATCACTTCTATCATCAACAAATTTTAGCAATGTATTCCTTGAAATGGAAATACGACTATGATATATTATAGCATTGACCATTTCTACAAACAAATAATAGATGACAGACTTCCAATGCTCCCTTTGTGGTCAATGCAATGATTTTTGAACCAGTTACCGTCACTAATTGGGGGTGTCACTTAACCCTGTTCGGTCCCTCTCCCCCACTACTCATCACCACGCTTGGCTTCCATCCAAAAAAATCGTCCCTGTGCACAAGAGGTCTCGTTTATAGGGATCTAATTGCATGTCAAAGAGGAGGAAAAATGTCTTTAAAAAATACCTCTATCGTCGTAAAATTATTTTTGTGTCTCACAAATATCAAATTTGATGTAATATGCCAACTGCACGAGACAGAGAGAGATCGACACAGACAGATGAACAGAGTGGAAAAGTAAACGAGCGAGTGAGAGGGAGAGAGAGAGAGAGAGAGAGAGAGAGAGAGAGAGAGAGAGAGAGAGAGAGAGACAGAGAGAGAGAGAGACAGACAGACAGACAGACAGACAGACAGACAGACAGACAGACAGACAGACAGACAGACAGACAGACAGACAGACAGACAGACAGACAGACAGACAGACAGACAGACAGACAGAGAGCGAGAGAGAGAGAGATTTTGCAGGGTGGGTTGGAGTGCTGAGTGCTGGGAGCCTACATTAGCATGAAACGAACTCTGATTAGCATGTAGTGACATAGCCCATGCAGCAATGATAAATCCCAGCCCTGGTAACAAATATACCCCTCTCTACTACTGCTACCGGTGCGACGCTCAAGCTTACGATACCCAGGGGCCCCATGCCTTTAGCTGTGGACCATTCACGCGGCCACTGCACCTCTCCCTCTAGCCCTCTAGCTCATCCATGGGAGATGCAGCAGCAACAGAGGCTATTGAGTTACATCCCTGCTGGCATGCGACATGCCCATTCTACGCATGCTGCCGGCAGCGCAGTGGGTGGCACGGACCAGGCCAGGCTGTGCAGTTGTTTGGCGATTTACGACACGAGGGTCAAACGGTTTATTGGAATGAACTAGTTAGTGCACGTCTAAAATAAGGGCTTGAACCCCTCCCGCGCACCCTTCCAATGTACCCTCCCCTAACCCCTCACCTGCCTGAGAGCTGAAGATAGGATAGGACAGTGGGGGCTGGCGGGCAGTGCGCACATACTCTCTGTAGCATAGTCACTTCACCCACTCCTGCATGTACAAATGACCTCTATAACCTCGTTATTGTTATTCTTATTGTGTTACTTTTGATTATTACTTTTAATTTTAATCTACTTGGTAAAACATTTTTTTCTTTAACTGCACTGTTGGTTGAGGGATAGTAAGTAAGCATTTCACGGTAAGGTCTACACTTGTTGTGTTCGAACGTGACAAATATTTGAAGTTTGATGCCTGGCCTCATGTTTGTGTTTGTTTCACCCTATGTGGCAAGCAGATATCCTGTTACTCCAGGGGGAACGTGGCCTATAGGTTTAAATCCACAAAGCAACTGTCTATTTCAATTCACAAGTACTGACATTGAAGCTCGTTGTTATTTTCAAGAGGTTATAACCGGAGTGATAATATCACGTTTTATTATCACTAGTAGGCCGGTCTGTCAGTCCTGCTGTGTAACAGTAGACGGGATCTTTTATGTGTTGTCCACGGTCTCTAAGAGCTTGCCTTGGCCTATGAGCATCAAAGCTCAAAGACCACAGACATGGCTGTAGCTCACTAAATACCATATACATGGCTGTAGCTCACTAAAGACCACAGACATGGCTGTTGCTCACTAAATACCATAGAAATGGCTATAGCCAACTAAATACCATAGACATGGCTATAGCCAACTAAATACCATAGACATGGCTGTAGCTCACTAAATGCCATAGACATGGCTGTAGCTCACTAAAGACCACAGGCATGACTATAGCTCACTAAAGACCACAGACATGGCTGTAGCTCACTAAATGCCATAGACATGGCTGTAGCTCACTAAAGACCACAGGCATGACTATAGCTCACTAAAGACCACAGACATGGCTGTAGCTCACTAAATACCACAGACATGGCTGTAGTTCACTGAAGACCACATGCATGGCTGTATCTCACTGAAGACCACAGACATGGCTGTAGCTCACTAAAGACCAAAGACATGGCTGTAGCTCACTAAAGACCAAAGACATGGCTGAAGCTCACTGAAGACCACAGACATTGCTGTAGCTCACTGAAGACCACAGACATGGCTGTAGCTCACTGAAGACCACATGCATGGCTGTATCTCACTGAAGACCACAGACATGGCTGTAGCTCACTGAAGACTACAGACATGGCTGTAGCTCACTAAAGACCACAGACATTGCTGTAGCTCACTAAAGACCACAGACATTGCTGTAGCTCACTAAAGACCACAGACATGGCTGTAGCTCACTAAAGACCACAGACATGGCTGTAGCTCACTAAAGACCACAGACATGGCTGTAGCTCACTGAAGACCACAGACATGGCTGTAGCTCACTGAAGACCACAGACATGGCTGTATCTCACTGAAGACCACAGACATTGCTGTAGCTCACTAAAGATCACAGACATGGCTGTAGCTCACGAAAGACCACAGACATGGCTGTAGCTCACTGAAGACCACAGACATGGCTGTAGCTCACTGAAGACCACAGACATGGCTGTAGCTCACTTTAGACTACAGACATGGCTGTAGCTCACTAAAGACCACAGACATGGCTGTAGCTCACCAAAGACCACAGACATGGCTGTATCTCACTGAAGACCACAGACATGGCTGTATCTCACTGAAGACCACAGACATGGCTGTATCTCACTGAAGACCACAGACATGGCAGTATCTCACTGAAGACCACAGACATAGTTATAGCCCACTAAATACCATCGACATGGCTATAGCTCACTAAATACCACAGACATGGCTATAGCCCACTAAATACCATCGACATGGCTGTAGCTCACTAAATACCACAGACATGGCTGTAGCTCACTGAAGACCACAGAGATGGCTGTAGCTCACTAAAGACCACAGACATGGCTGTAGCTCACTGAAGACCACAGACATGGCTGTAGCTCACTAAAGACCACAGACATGGCTGTAGCTCACTGAAGACCACAGACATGGCTGTAGCTCACTAAAGACCACAGACATGGGTGTAGCTCACTAAATACCACAGACATGGCTGTAGCTCACTAAAGACCACAGACATGGCTGTAGCTCACTAAAGACCACAGACATGGCTGTAGCTCACTAAATACCACAGACATGGCTGTAGCTCACTAAAGACCACAGACATGGCTGTAGCTCACTAAAGACCACAGACATGGCTGTAGCTCACTGAAGACCACATACATGGCTGTAGCTCACTGAAGACCACAGACATGGCTGTAGCTCACTAAATACCACAGACATGGGTATAACTCACTGAAGACCACAGCCATGGCTGTAGCTCACTAAAGACTACAGACATGGCTGTAGCTCACTGAAGACCACAGACATGGCTGTAGCTCACTGAAGACCACATACATGGCTGTAGCTCACTGAAGACCACATGCATGGCTGTATCTCACTAAAGACTACAGACATGGCTGTAGCTCACTAAAGACCACAGACATGGCTGTAGCTCACTGAAGACCACAGACATGGCTGTAGCTCACTGAAGACCACAGACATGGCTGTTGCTGACTGAAGACCACAGACATGGCTGTAGCTCCCTGAAGACCACAGACATGGCTGTAGCTCCCTGAAGACCACAGACATGGCTGTAGCTCACTAAAGACCACAGACATGGGTGTAGCTCACTAAAGACCACAGACATGGCTGTAGCTCACTAAAGACCACAGACTTGGCTGGAGCTCACTAAAGACCACAGACATGGCTGTAGCTCACTGAAGACCACAGACATGGCTGTAGCTCACTGAAGACCACAGACATGGCTGTAGCTCACTGAAGACCACAGACATGGCTGTAGCTCACTGAAGACCACAGACATGGCTGTAGCTCACTGAAGACCACACACATGGCTGTAGCTCACTGAAGACCACAGACATGGCTGTAGCTCACTGAAGACCACATACATGGCTGTAGCTCACTGAAGACCACAGACATGGCTGTAGCTCACTAAAGACCACAGACATGGCTGTAGCTCACTGAAGACCACAGACATGGCTGTAGCTCACTAAAGACCACAGACATGGCTGTAGCTCACTGAAGACCACAGACATGGCTGTAGCTCACTGAAGACCACAGACATGGCTGTAGCTCACTGAAGACCACAGACATGGCTGTAGCTCACTGAAGACCACAGACATGGCTGTAGCTCACTCAAACCACAGACATGGCTGTAGCTCACTGAAGACCACAGACATGGCTGTAGCTCACTACAGACATGGCTGTAGCTCACAAGACCACAGACATGGCTGTAGCTCACTGAAGACCACATACATGGCTGTAGCTCACTGAAGACCACAGACATGGCTGTAGCTCACTAAAGACCACAGACATGGCTGTAGCTCACTGAAGACCACAGACATGGCTGTAGCTCACTGAAGACCACAGACATGGCTGTAGCTCACTGAAGACCACAGACATGGCTGTAGCTCACTAAAGCCATGATTCTTCTTTTTCCCCTGTTCTTCTCTTTTTTTGGAGAAGTGACACTGTGTGGGACATTGCTGTCTAGACACCTCGCATGAAAGGAGAGGAGCCCGAAACGTCCGATGCTTCCTCCCCATCATTGTTTGATACCCCTCGACCTTTCTTTCCCTCTGTCTGCCCTCTATTGTGGGGGAACAATACGCTGGCACTGTCGCTTCCTAAACATGTAGGGGTGTTACAATTTCCTGCAATCGCCACCGACAGGGGGCCACCCCAAAACCGGTCATGCCAATCAGGGAAGAGTTCAAACGCCAGGGAATACCCCCACCACTACCACCCGGGAACGCCGGGAACGCTTCACTCCAGTGAGCACGGAAACATCCTGAGAAGTGTCAGTCAAAACACAAGGCAACCAGGGTCAAGTTTCTGGGAAAACAGCCGTTCCACGCAGGGAGCCGCACTATGGGCCAAGACCGATCTATACACATAGACATACTTCAGCTATACTGTTTTCATTCATGATTTTGTTTAGGAGCCAAAAGTCCAAACAGGTCTCAACAATGACAATCCCTAACCCTCATTTGGGGGTTTAATGGTCACATTGATGATGGTGAGACGAAACATTTCATATAAACGTTGCTAGCTACTTTTGGGAGGTTTTCGGAGAATATCAGTCTGAAATTTTCAGAGGCCGCCCCATAGCGGAGTGTGTGTGTTTAGGTTGGGATAGGGTGTCACGTCTGCACATTTAGCGGCTCCATTGATGGCGGCGTCTCTTCCTCACACCCCCTTCACACACACACACACACATAAACACACACAGCCCATTCCATTCCATTCCATTCCATCCCTGTGCCCCAGCGTTCTCCCTGCTTATCATTCACTGGCTACATCTCCACCCCACACAGGCGGAGAGCCCTGCACACACGTTCATTTATTCCGCCGGCGCTCAAAGCCTCCATTACAATGAACACTCAGACAATAAAACGTGCACAATGAAAATGTTAATTTCCCTTATTATCATCCCCCTTAATTATTTGTTGTGACTGACAATTGCATTCTGCCCATTTGGTATCGGCAATAACCTTCTGCCTAGCGTTGTCTTGGGGGCTTGTTGAGAGTCGCTCTCCAGGCATGCCCACCCTTTTATCAAGACAAAGGCGAGCCGGCGCACAAATAACCTTCCTTACGCCGCCTCCTAGTCTCCCTCCGCCGCACCCATAAAAGGAACAAATATTTCCGATGAATTAATCCACTCGGTTTATAATTGAATCCCTTTGCGTCTCGGGGTCGTGAAATACTTCTCTTAAAGTATGTTGCTATTAACCCCACTTTGTACATTGAGGAGATGGTGGCGGATTATGCTTGGCCCTGGGCGAGGCGTTTGGTGCGGCTTCTTCGGTGTCATTAATTAGTAGTAGGGCTGTACGACATTTCTACATGGCTGAGAGTGTGTCACAAACACACACCGCCTGGCGCCGTTTTGGACAAGTAAGCAAACGAACATCATTTCTTTTTCCAGATGGTTTAGAGATACGCTTGTGGATCACTTTCAGCTTCATCAAATTGTTTAAAGGCTCGCAATATTTAAGTTGCGCAGCTATTGCACCGATAATGAGCAGGATCCACGGAGAAGTGTTTTATGCTGTCTTGTGATTGTTATATTGCTAATTGCTATTAACAGCAAGGACTGCTCACTGATGGAGCTAACCTAGCCTACCATTTAAAGATAATGCATCAATGTCAACTCTATTAAACATACGAATAACACAAAACATTTCTCACACATCATCTCAATAACATAACACGTGCCTAGGAATTAGGCTCTTTTCTCTTCCTTTCACAAATGGATTGAGACATGAGGCACAGTTTGTAATGATTTGAATAAAATGAAAATGTGTTGTCTTGCAGTCTAAAGCAAAGTGTCTAGAATGGACACTTTTGGGGAGCCTCTGTGATGTAAATGAGCTAATATGTTGCACAGCACAAAAGCTTTCACCGTGCTGACTGAAGAGGAGCTTATGTTTTATTAGCATGAAAATGAGTGTATTTTGAGAGAGAGAGAGAGAGAGAGAGAGAGAGAGAGAGAGAGAGAGAGAGAGAGAGAGAGAGAGAGAGAGAGAGAGAGAGAGAGAGAGAGAGAGAGAGAGAGGAAGGCCAAGTGTCGACAAACAAGCAAGTGAAACACATGGGAGGAAACTTGAGTAGCTCACCAGTCAAAACATCCATTTCACATCTATCTATCATACGGCTGAGAGCCTTTAGTCCCAGATAACTCACAACTGCCTCTGCGTATGGTGACGAAGCTGCTGTAGGGGCATTCTTTCTTTCTTTTGTTTGTTCTGTTTTAGGAGTTCACAGATATTATTGCTATTGAAGTTGTACATACTGTTTAAACTATATGTCAATCTGGATAAGAAGATGTTTGCTGGGATAGGATAACTATCTTCAACCAGGCCATGTGACATACATTTCTCACTGTTGCATCCGTGGGCACTTCAGACGTGTAGATATCTCATCTCCTATCTCAAGGGCCATAAGTCAGTGGTGATGAGACATGTACAGGGCCCCAGCAGAGACTCACGGCTAAATGTAATGGCAAAACCAATCTATGGCAAATAGCATATGCAGCACGTGTCTGTGCATGTCTGTGCAAGTGTTAGCATGAATGAGTGTGTATACATGCATGGGTGAGTACATAGATACATTTATTTATTTGAGTCATTTAGCAGACGCTCTTATCCAGAGCGACTTACTGTAGTGACATACAGTACACCTGTGTGTGTGTGTGTGTGTGTGTGTGTGTGTGTGTGTGTGTGTGTGTGTGTGTGTGTGTGTGTGTGTGTGTGTGTGTGTGTGTGTGTGTGTGTGTGTGTGTGTGTGTGTGTGTGTGTGTGTGTGTGTGTGTGTGTGTGTGTGTGTGTGTGTGTTTGCATGTATATTTGTGTCTGCCCAACCCATGTGTAAGTACAGATGTAGGATATTAATTTGATGCAATGCAATACATTTTAAACAGGGTAGTGGATTTGAAGTTTAAAAAGGTTTCTCAAGTTTGTAATTTTCACTTTAAATATTTCAGACTTCATCTACCCTTACGAAAATTTATCAACCCCTACAAAAATGTCCATGAATTATAATCCACATAATAATTCCCATTTCCTGTTACTGCAGGATTATTTTTCTGCTGAAGCAAGCTACTGTAGCTCAAATCTGGATCCTACATCTGCATGCAGTATGTATCTGTGTGTGTCTGTGCAAGTGTTAAGTCGTGCGCATTCCTCCCATCCGAAACAGTGTGGAACAGTTAGTGCATATTTTATGACAACATTTTGTGACGTTTTTGGTTCGTTTTGGTCTTCGGCAAAGGTTTTCTCGGCTGTTTGTGCACACAAAATGTTTTCTTGAGGCAAGCCGGAGTCTAGGACCTGTGATTGGTCAACAGCTGTGGTACTTTAATAACGTTTTTGTCGGCGTTCAACGAGAGACGAATTGTGTTCATGCAAAACGTCAAAATGAATGAATAATATCTTGAGCTATTTTAGATTCAATCTGAATATTTTGAGGAAGTGTGTACTGGCTATGGCGTCTCAAAATGGACAAACAATACTATTTCAAGCGAATGTCTTTTAAGGGAGAATGCGAGCACACTCTTTCGGCTCGCCTAGCCGAGTTCGTCTAAGCACCAGCTGAACAGAAGCATGCGGACGCCTTTAGCATGAATGAGAGTGTGTGTACTTGTGTGTGCATGTGTGAGTACTTACATACGTATGCACGTGTGTGTTTGAGTGTATTCGTTTGTCTGCCCAACTCACATGTACAGTAAGTTAAGGGCCGAACTTCAGCCGCGCTCCCTCTTTCCCCTCTGCCCAGCTGGTGTGTCTTCTTGTGTGGTGTGTGGCCCACCACGGTCTGAGACTAAACACACATTCTAACCTCCAGCCCTGGAATCCACCACGGGGGTCATTTAAACCGGCTCTTACAGGTGCAGCATGCAAGGTGTCCTTCCCCCTCTATTCTCTCTGCCCATACATCATCACATGTCAAGGTGGTAAGCGACATCTCGCCCCCGCATTCCCTGCATTCCTCCTCCTCTTCCCTTTTTCCATAGTACTGCTGCTGGTGTCCATCCACCAGCCAGGCAAGGCCATCAGTTGCCAAGCCCTCCAACCCTTCCAGCCCTCCAACCCTTCCAGCCCTCCAACCCTTCCAACCCTCTAACCCTTCCAGCCCTCCAACCCAGCCCTCCAACCCTTCCAACCCTCTAACCTTCCACCCCCACTACTCCCCCCCCCCCCCCCAGCCCTCCGGCCTGATTGCTTTCCCTACCTCCCACAGACGTGACAGGTGGCAAGGCCAATGGGGAACATTTAAACCTTGGTGTGCGATCACACTACAGGAGGACTCCCCTGACCTCTGCCCCCTGACCTCCGAGGCACCTGCACTGTCTGACTGCACTTGGAGTAACCATGGCCCTATCTGTTGTCAGTGTGTGAGTTCAACATTCAGCTCAACCGATGATGTTCTGAGCCAGATGATCTGTGTTTGTTTTGGATGTCTTGTTGAGATAAAGTGACCTATTTATTACTATTACATTGTCATTTTAAAGGCCAAATAATGATAAACATACCCATTGTTTTTTTAGCAATATAACTTAATGTGATATAAATTGTGGTATTGTGGCTTTGAAGTACACTTTTATGGGCAGAATACTGTCTTATTAAAGAGGTATCAGAGACATCTTACACTCTGCAGAACAAGTCTGTGTGACTCATTAAAAGGGGAATCACATGCTACATTATAATTAATGATTAAAACATCTACATTAACCAGGCGTTCGCTGGATGCAACGTGGTTGCAATTGCTATAGATGTTTTCCATTTGATTGCAAAGCTTACCATCTCTATCTTACCTTAATGAGAATTCATGCTGAATAGCCAACCTATAACACACACACATACACACACGCATGCACGCACACACACACACGCACACACACACGCACACTCACACACACACACACACACACACACACACACACACACACACACACACACACACACACACACACACACACACACACACACACACACACACACACACACACACACACACACACACACACACACGCACGCACGCACGCACGCACGCACACACACACACACACACACACACACACACACACACGCTTGTGCAGGCATATGCACAAGCACACACACATCTTACACATGCCTTATATGTGAAAGGGCATGAGAGAGAGAGAACTACACTTGTGTGCAGTAAACTAAAATGAAATGTAGAAATACAAGGACAAGGGCTACAGCCATGATCATGGTCCACTCTAGTGGTGCTCTCAGAGTGGGGATGGTGTTCTACAGGGACAGGCAATTTGCCTCTATGTACATGCTCCTTACAGGTCTTCGACTCCTCTGGGGTAGTGTTCTCTCCCTCTGTATTGTCCAGTAGCGGTTTGTGGGTAAAATCACTGGGGATGCGTTGTGATAATTGCGTTGTTTGCTCTGTAACATGTTAGTTCACATGCTTTGCCACTGTGATATGTAGGCGTAAGGCCAAGACAATAAGAAGACACAGTGGCAGAATAAATTCAACTACGTAACCGGAGAGCAACATCTGAAGTCCACTAAGCATATTGCATGTAACAGACAGCATGGGCAAGCAAGTTAATGTTTCCGACATTTAGTCCAATAAACGTATGCTAAATATGTTGTGGCTGTCAATGGTTCTGTTTTCTATGTGTGTGTGTGTGTGTGTGTGTGTGTGTGTGTGTGTGTGTGTGTGTGTGTGTGTGTGTGTGTGTGTGTGTGTGTGTGTGTGTGTGTGTGTGTGTGTGTGTGTGTGTGTGTGTGTGTGTGTGTGTGTGTGTGTGTGTGTGTGTGTGTGTGTGTGTGTGTGCGTGCACGTTCACGCAAGTAGAAAAACATATTGACTCACCCTAATTTTAGAGAAATGCCAATGCCATCCTCATTTCTTTCATGTTGATGAAACAGTCTATCACTCTGTCATACAGTACACTATGTCATTTTTGTTTTCATAGGCTACCTGGCTAAAACGCTTGCTCACTAGCCTATCTTCCATTCATGGGCAATGTTAGCTAGCTAACATTAGCCTTCTACATCTAGCTACATATTGAACATCCATCTTTTAGGCCAGGGGCACAACCATGTATGAATGAATGGTTGGATCAGAATAACCGTTATAATAATTGGCCAGTTCAGAGAATTCAGTAAAAACACAAGTACAAATTCCTATCTCTTTTTGGTGCTTTTTTAAATCAAGGGTACTTTTAGCCTCTTGCGAATTCATCGAAAAATTATGAAACACAAAGAGACAAAAGATAAATAATTGTATTTTTTATTTATTTTGTTCTTGGTAAATTTGTTGGGGAAGCCTGGCTTCTCTTGTCATCCATGAATACACGCCACTGGCATTGTGGTTCGGCAGCTTCTGTGAATAGAAATGGTTTAATAAATGGCGGCTAAGTGACATTCATCACCATCCCTCTGTAATTATTGGCTGATTTAAAGGGCAAAAAGGCGGTGCTAAGCAACAAAATTTTATTGCATACACCAGCAATAGCAATACCGTAAAATATTCAAAATCCCTTTGATAGATGTAGGATCTTAATTTGACCTGTGTTGTCTGTAGCAACAGGATTCGAACGTTTAGTCATGGCTGCTTGATCGGTGGTTAGCTTGCCAAAAGTAGATTACATGAAAAATGTAACACAATGTAACTGTGTTAGCGTGGGTGTTCAGTTCTTAAGGCTAGGGGGCACAATTTTCACGTCCGGGTGAAAAGTGTGCCCAAAGTAAACTGCCTGCTACTCAGGCCCAGAAGCTAGGATATGCATATTCCTAGTGGATTCGAATAGAAAACACTCTGACGTTTCTAAAACTGTTTGAATGTTGTCTGTGAGTATAACATAACTTATTTGGCAGGCGAAACACCGAGGACAAACCATCCAAGAAAAAATGTTTTTGAGAACACTCTCTTTTCAATGGGAATCGAGAATTAAAAGGCAGTTGCTTGCAGTTCCTATCGCTTCCACTGGATGTCAAGAGTCTTTAGAAATTGGTTGATGTTTTTCCTTTGAGAAATGAAGAAGTAGCCCTGTTCAGAACGACGGTCGAGTGAAGTGTACTGTTGTGGTTGATGCGCATGACCTGAAAGCTCGCTACACTTTGTTTTCCTCCGGTATTGAACACAGTTTATCCCGTCTTAAATTTGATTGATTATTTACGTTTAAAAATACCTACCGTTGGATTAGGAAAGTTGTTTGAAATGTTTGGATCAAGTTTACAGGTAACTAATGAGATAATGTGCAGTCATGTTGCGCGAGTTGGAATCGGTGTATTTTCTGAATCATACTCGCCAAATAAATGGATATTTTGGTTATATAACGACAGAATTTATCGAACAAAAGGACCATTTGTGATGTTTAATGGACATATTGGAATGCCAACAGAAGAAGATCTTCAGAGGTAAGGCATGAATTATATCGTTATTTCTGGCTTTTGTGTTGTGCCTGGCGGGTTTGAATTATGATTTTCATGTGTATGTTTGCTGGGGTGCTGTCCTCAGATAATGTATAACACTTGTATGATTTATGAATTATCATTTTCAGTATTTCTTTGTTTTTGAATTTGGCGCGCGCTGCTATTTCACTGGATGTTGTCAAATCATAACGTTATCCCCGATAACGGGATTGGCGCGCGAAGGGATCACTAAGAGGTTTTTAATTTACAGTATGTAAATCAAAAAGGAAAAATCTCAGCAATGAAAGACAAAAATGACAAAAATGAATGTAAAGTATACCAAGAAGTGTGTGTGTGTGTGTGTGTGTGCCTATGTATTTGATCACACATCAAGTCCCCCCTCTCCATTTCCTGGGTGAGTGGTCCCCAGTGTGCGGCTGTAAAGTGAGTGTAGCTGGGATAAAGCCCCTTTACTCTCCCCTCATTTTCTCCACGACTCCCTTAATCCTCACACTGACTGCTGTTGGAGGCTGACCTCTGACCCCCTGCAGATTTCACGGATTAGGTCAACCCTTTATGATTCCACACCCCCTCTAATCCCGACACTTTCACTTAACGTTGAATAAGCACCCCCTGGTTCATCTTTTAATTCCACTCCACACAGTGCAGTTTGAGCCTAACCTTTACCGTAGGTTTTTCCTGGTTTGGCCCCATCACCACAAACAATAGGGGTTAAAGAGAGAAGGATTAGGGGGGAGGATAAGTTAAACGCTGTGTCTTCCCACTGTTGGCAGACCTTTGATGTGAACAGAATGTTTCCAGGGCTCAGAGGAAAGCCATTAAACACTATGTATTCATATGGCCTGTTTGAACTATGGGGGAAGGAGATTTGCTGAATTCTTGCAATTTCAGCTAAAATTAGCTAAAAGCTAGCTAAAATTAGCTAAAAGAAGAACGGTTAATTTTACAACTATTTCACAGATTTCTTAAATATAAAAAAAAATACATATAGACACTAATTTGTATGTGTGAATAACTACATTTCTCAATGTATGCTTTAAGAAAAATATATAATACAAAATACATCATTTCTATTTGATTTATATTAATTCCCAATAATCTCTCACACAATTCATAAACACATACAACCCCCAAAACATATATGTACTGATAAATCAATTGCAGCTGATACAGAAGTATGAGTGACAATATGAGTGACATTATAGCTAATAAGGACTTGTATCCTGTCAGTCAGAAGAACACCAGCAGGCCTCTCCACTCGGTCTCCTCCCCCTTAGACAATGGATGACTCAGAGGTTGGACCGGATTTGTCTAGAAAGGATACATCTTTTGTCAAAATTGACTTTTTGTAGCAGGTTTATGAGAACTTACACAGAAGGTTATGATCATTAAAGTAGCAGGTCAAGGGAATTGGGTTGAGGTTATGAAAAGGGTTAGGGTTAGCTAAAAGGCCATTTTTATTTTACAAAAGCTGTATCCCATCTAGACATGCTCGGTTGGACCAAACAGATGCTCTACACACACATCTCAGTAACCCTGAATTTTTTTTTTATATATTGCAAATAATATTAAGAATGTGAAAGTAAAAATAAAATAAAACATGTTGGTTAATAATTGTTCTCAACTTTAATGAAGGCATTTGGGAAAATAGTGTAAACAGACCTATTTCACAAAGGAATGGTAACAGCAGATCATGTGAAATGGAGAGAACCTGAATGTTTTAATTTCACCTGCTCTGTAAGAATGACATGAGAAAGCTCAAGTGAAGTGACAACCCGTGCAGGAGGCACTAGAGAAGTTGAAAACACTTGAATGGGTACAGATGTAGGGTCTTAATTTGATCACCATTGTTGCAGGAGAACTTTCCTGTAATGCAGGACATACATTTTTTTTTAAAGAAATTCAAAATTTCAGACTTGATTTACCCTCACACAAAATTCATAAACCCCTTAAATAAATGTAAATAATTATAATCCACATAATTATTCACATTTCCTATTGCTGCAAGATTATTTTCCTGCTGCAGCAAACTCTACGGGATCGGTGTCCCCCCCGCGGGTCGGTTCAACTAACGTAGGCTAATGTGATTAGCATGAGGTTGTAAGTAACAAAACATTTCCCACAACATAGACATCTGATATGGGCAGAAAACTTCAATTCTTGTTAATTACATTTACATTTAAGTCATTTAGCAGACGCTCTTATCCAGAGCGACTGTCCAATTTACAGTAGCTGTTACAGTGAAATAATACCATGTTATTGTTTGTTGTTTGAGGAGAGTGCACAATTATGAAAATGTATTAATAAATCAATTAGGCACATTTGGACACTCTTGAAACAACAATTTGAACAGGTGGTTCATTGGATCAGTCTAAAACGTTGCACATACACTACTGCCATCTAGTGGCCATAATAAAGATTGTGCCTGGGCAGGAATAATAGATTATGGCCTTTCTCTTGCATTTTAAGGGTGATGGTCCCCCCAAAAAACACATTTCTTTCTTTGTATTATATTTGACCAGATTTAATCTGTTATATTCTCTTACATTCATTTCACATTTCCACAAACTTCAAAGTGTTTCCTTTCAAATGGTATCAAGAATATGCATATCCTTGCTTCAGGTCCTGAGCTACAGGCAGTTAGATTTGGGTATGTCATTTTAGGCGAAAAATTGTAATTAAAAAAAAGGGTTTGATCCTTAAGAGCTTTAAGATCCTACATCTGTAAACCATTATGTCAAGCACACTAACAGGGTAATGAAGAAACCAGAAATTAGCATTGCTATTTCTAAAATGCTAGTTTTAAGGGATTTTTAAAATGTGATTGATGACATACTCTATTCTAATATTGCAATGAACAGACATATTAAAGTTGTATTTCAGGAGCCTCTGTTTGAAGAATGTGTGTTTAAATGGAACTCTGCTTTCTGAGCCAACAAGATGCAATTGCTTATGCTTTGATTTTGGCCACTGAATAGCAGCTCTCAGTATGACATTGAACTGTAAGCAGTATCCATCCAATGGTGATAAACCATGCTTATCTTCCAGCACATGTGTTTCTGATCTGAACACAAAATAAATAGGATCCCATCAAATAAAACATAACTACCACTGGATAACAACACAACAAAACTAAATACAAAACAGGCCAGAACATCCCTTTATCCACCCATCCCTCCATTCATCCTTCCATCCTGGAGCACAGAGATTAATATGTTCTCCATCGCATGATCTAAAGTGAACTCTAGCTATTCCAAAGTTGTGCTCTGGCAGGGGTCTGACAGTTGAAAATAAACCTAGGCCCTGAATCGTTGTCTGATTTTCCCATCAAAATAATGAAACTTGAGCATTCGCAGCGCTGATATGCCAGAGAGAATACAGGGCCCAGGTCTGTCATGCAGACATCAAAGGCCTGAGTCCTACTGCACTGAGTTTGCCCCCCCCCCTGCTCTTCCGAAGTTGCATTAAATAATTGCTTACCCAGAATTCCTCTGGAGTTTCTGCTGCCTTTGTTTTCTTTTGCCTCCATATGGTATACAGCCAAAGAAAAACATAATATTGACCCATGAAGAGAGAGCTATTACCACGATTCAGAATTCATTCAACTGACAGTGGCTGGTGCCGACGAATCCGATCGGACTGATTGACATGCAAGTGCCACACGTTTTCTTTTGGAACCTAAAACGTACTCTCCCTAATGTATGCCATCTTCTTTTTTTAATGGTATGTTGGAGGAGGCACCGTAAGAGCACCAAACCTGGGATCAAAAACTATTTTAAATCATTTCTTACACTTTATCTGTGCTCGATTGAGCTTGCCTGGCTATATGGAACCAATATAATAGTCCCCCCCAAAAAATTCAGATCCTGCCCATCTGCAGCAAGGCTAGAGCAAATGTTTAATATTTGCATAAGAAAATAGCATATGAACCCAGGTCTGAGGAAAGAAAGACAGACATGTTGGCTGGGTAGAAATGGAGTGTGATTTTGTGCACAACATTCGTCTGGATTCCAGGGTGGCCCTCGCGTCCTTACTGTGTTATTCATCAGGCCAGATTTGGAAGTGTGACAGAACGAGTCAAAGGGAATCATCCTAATTGAAGTTGTCACGGTGAGATGCATGAGAGAAATATCAGTCTTTGTAAAAACGAAAACATAAGAAATCCATACGTTCTATTTTAGATCGGCCATCCGAGAAGATCTTATAAGGACAGAGGGTGATGATGGCCCTAGAATTTGATGTAGAAAAGCACATTATATATTAAATAAATATTATTTATAAGCATATCAAGCCGTAGATGTTGAAAGAGAATCCATGTGTTTCCCATCCCATCTTTTAATGCCCGTTCCTGGGTTCAAACCTCGAGGCTACCTGTAGAATACGGTGACAGACAACATGTACACTCATCTTCAAAGGCCTCACTGTGATCCCAGTCATAGTTCAAGGCTCCTTTGCATGACCGTATGCAACTACATTTTCAGGACTAATATTTTATGTTCCCACATCTGGCAATATTTTTTTCTCCGTACTGTATAGTCATATTTCGATATAGCTCGTCCTCTGTCTTTCGGTCATTGTATGTGCTGTATCCCATGAGTAGTAAAGTATCCACTCTTTAATAGCATCTGCCAAGATATTGTTACAGTTTGAGGCACATGATATTAATGCAGCTTTGGCAATGCACAGCTACCGACTGTAAAAAATATATATATATATATATATATATATATATATATATATATATTTTTATATTTTTTTTTCTTTTTTTTTTCTAAGTATTGCTTTCTTTGTACCCTTTCAAAATGCCCAAACATGTAACTCTCCCAATTTATAGTCATGGTAATATTTCGGAAATTCACCCATAAATTAATTCATAGTGAGACAAAAACTTTTCTCCAGGCTTGACTGATTGGAATATTCTTCGACAATTTCCCCTCAGGAAAGCCGTTGTGTTTCATGTAAAGCTTAGTGCTCTTTGATTAGTGGCTAGATGATGAATGGAGTGCTTCATAAACCCACACAGTTGCATCGGAGCTAAACGGCGACTTAAGCAACATAAACCCCAAACTCTTCCAATGTTCAAGCGGGAAAAAAGCCACAAAAGTACATTTCCGGAAAGTCGAGTCGCCTGGCTGTTGAGCAACGATTCTGTCACTCTTTATGGTTTTTTGGGAGCTCATAAAATGCATACGCAGCTTGCACAAACATCCAGATATTTGTCATTCCAAGAGAAGCCATCGGGAACAATGAGACACATTGTGGATTCACAGGTCCTCTTCAGTTTACCACTGGGACAGGAGGTGGACAGGGACCGCAGTATATGGCTACCAAATCAAAGTAAAGTGAGATGTTTCCATAAAAGGACGTTATCTTGGAGAAAGCTGATGCCCTTTCCAATAAGACTTTTGTTGCAGGCAGGGAGATCGGCATTGAGAAGTGTCCCAAGGTGGTATGCTTCAACTGTCTACACCTCTAACTTTGCTCATAGGCAGATGGTTTGTCTTTTACAAGCTAAAGGGGAGTGTAGGAGGATGCCTGCCATTGTCACACGATCCGGTTCTTGATGGATATAATTTGATTGACATATTTCTGGCTTTGGTCTCACCTGCTCTACAGATGATTGGGGTGGATTAGAGTTGCAGCATGCTTTTCCAGTTGCTGCTTTGTGCTTTTGAGGATATCCAGCAATGTCCTCTTAAAATGTTTAAGTTCACTAGAGAGTACAGCACTGTTAGTCAAAACGAACCCTAAAGCTGTACCACATGCAACAGTCTTCCAGATTTGATTTGAAACTTCAAGGTGAAGTCAAGTTGAGGGAAACAGTTATGATTTGGTGACTTGCATTGTGTCCATATCTAACTCCTTGAGCTTGAGTTTGGGGAGATTATTTTGGGACAAGTGTCCAGTTTGGGGACTAAATGTGTCTATTTGTAAATAACCTGAATTGTTTCGAGCAGACCACCATAGTCCCTGTGCCCAAGGAAGCGAAGCTAGGCTACCTAAATGATTACAGTCGGTAGCCATGAAGTGCTTTGAAAGGCTGGTCATGGCTCACATCAACAGCATCCTCCTGGATATCCTAGAACCACTCAAATTCACATAACGCACCAACAGATCCACAGATGATGCCATCTCTATTGCACTCCACACTGCCCTTTGCCACCAGGACAAAAAGAACACCTATGCGAGAATGCTGTTTATTGACTACAGCTCAGCGTTCAACAGCATAGTGCCCACGAAGCTCATCACTAAGCGAAGGACCCTGGGACTAAACACCTCCCTCTGCAACTGGATCCTGGACTTCCTGATGGGCAGCCCTCAGGTGGTAAGGGTAGGCAACAACATGTCTGCCACGCTGACCCTTAAGACGGGGGCCCCTTAGGGTGTGGACTTAGTCTCATCCTGTACTTCCTGTTGATCTACGACTGCGTGGCCAAATACAACTCCAACACCATCATTAAGATTGCTGATGACACAACAGTGGTAGGTCTGATCATCGACAGCGATGAGGCCGGCCTATAGGGAGGAGGTCAGAGAACTGTCAGTGTGGTGCCAGGACAACAACCTCTCCCTCAATGTGAGCAAGACAAAGGAGCTGATAGTGGACTACAGGAAAAGGAGGGCCGAACAGGCCTCATTAACATCGACGGAGCTGTAGTGGGGCGGGTTGAGAGTTTCACGTTCCATTTACATTTACATTACATTTACATTTAAGTCATTTAGCAGACGCTCTTATCCAGAGCGACTTACAAATTGGTGCATTCACCTTATGACATCCAGTGGGACAGTCACTTAACAATAGTGCATCTAAAACTTAGGGGGGGTGGGGTGAGAGGGATTACTTAACCTATCCTAGGTATTCCTTAAAGAGGTGGGGTTTCAGGTGTCTCCGGAAGGTGGTGATTGACTCCGCTGTCCTTGGTGTCCACATCACCAATGATCTATCATGGGCCAAACATACCAAGACAGTCCGTGAAGAGGGCCCGACAAAACCTTCTCCCCCTCAGGAGACTGAAAAGATTTAGCATGGGTCCCCAGATCCTCAAAAAGTTCTACAGCTTCACCATCGAGAGCATCCTGACAGGTTGCATTACTGCCTGGTATGGCAACTGCTCTGCCTCCGACCGCAAGGCGCTACAAAGGGTAGTGCGTATGGCACAGTACATCAATGGGGCCAAGCTTCCTGCCATCCAGGACCTATATAACAGGCGGTGTCAGAAGAAAGCCCATAAAATCATCAGAGACTCCAGTCACCCAAGTCATAGACTGTTTACTCTGCTACCGCACGGCAAGCGGTACCGGAGCGCCAGGTCTAGGACCAAAAGGCTCCTTAACAGCTTCTACCCCCAAGCCATAAGACTGCTGAACAATTAATCAAATGTCCACCGGACTATTTACATTGACACCACCCGCTCCCCTCCATTTGTTTTCTACACTGCTGCTACTCGTTGTTTATTATCTATGCTTAGTCACTTCACCCCCACCTACATGTACAAATGACCTCAACCAACTTGTGCCCTCGCACACTGACTCGGTACCCATTTCCCATGTATACAGCCTCGTTATTGTTATGTTATTGTGTTACTTGTTCTTATTTTTTACTTTAGTTTATTTGGTAAACATTTTCTTAACTCTTGACCTGCACTGTTGGTTAAGGGCTTGTAAGTAAGCATTCCATGGGAAGGTCTACACTTGTAGTATTTGGTTTGATTTGATTTGATTTGGTGAGCATGTCAAGGCGGGAGCATCCATCGAGCCACGAACATTAAGACACAAATAAACTCAGCCAAATCGGGTCCCTCGCTTAGTACGAGTTACAGAGGACGTGAGAGAATGTAGATGTCGACACCACAAATTGGCAGTCTTGTCCCAGCTGAGGTTTTAGTTGGTCTTTCTTTCCCTTGCATAAAAGTCTTGCACACTAAGACGTAGAACGTTTGAACAGAAAACGCTTTCTGATGTAAAAAAGCACAAGGAGTAAAAGCAAGTCTCCAAGGTTGGGTGTGGAAAACCTTGGGGCCCTCGTCAAAGATCTCCTTTTTTTTCCTGCTGAGATTACATGGTCAGGAAAAACAATTGGACCTAATCATTGCTGATATGCTGATTGACCAAAGTCGTAAATATAACGTTATTTGTTGGTTGGGTGTTGTTAGGACAAGGGATTTATCACGGAATAGGAACTAAAGACCACCGTGAAGGATGAATCAGTTTTATGCCAGAGTTCAACTACATGTTGTCGCCGTGAGCCCGGAGATGCACCAACTACACACTGCAGCTGTTTGTTTCTGTCACTTGTAGAAATACGCCTCAGGCATACAATTGAATACGGCGCTGTGTGCTGGAAAAGAGAACAAATCCTGCCATAGAATGAAATCAAATCATTGACTGTGCCTGTTTTGACACATTAAACCAAACATGCCAACGACAGTCAGTGCTGAGGCACGGGGGGGGGGCTCTGTGATGATCTGCGGGTTTCTCCAGCGAGTGAATGTGACGTCCGTCAGCAAGAGGATCAGGGCTTTGGCAACCGGCAAGGCTCTGATTTACTGACAATCCTCCGTAAGAGTTCTTGGCTGCCGGAGCTGAGAGAAGGTTAGACGGAGAGGTCTGCCATTCATTCCAAGGGATTTGTAAGCCACTCGTGTACATTGTGAATGAATGTCAATGAAAACTGAGCACCCTATTAATAATTTAAACAGAGGAAGCCTTGTCGATATTTTAACCGACATGCTTACCAAGGTGCCTGCTTGAATCTGGTATGTGAGGGGTTTGAATTAGTCAGGGGTTAGCCATACAGCTGATGCTATAGGACTGTGTGGCAGTTGTGTAGAGAGGGCAAATAAGAAAAGGGCTCAAGTGTAGGGCACTCTTCCCAGTGGTCCAGGGAAGGGGTCCAACTATCTGTCTCCGCCACTTAGACGCAGAGTAAAGGAGTGGGCCTGTCTTTGACTTGACCCCAGACACTTCCCCCAATCCACCTCGTCCCCCCCAGTCCCCCTAGCCCATGACATAGGACTACAGCTGACGTCGGAGAGGGTCAGAGGACTAGTAGATAACGGGAGGTACTGTTAAGGCTGGTCATTCTACACCCCGGCACCCAGGCGCAGGATAGTAAAATGTGATGCTTGTAGTAAAATGTGTCTCACAATTCAATTTAAAATAGACAAGGCTTATACAGAGATGCACTGTAATACAGAGATGCACTGTAATACAGAGATGCACTGTAAAACAGAGATTCACTGTAATACAGAGATGCACTGTATTCGTGCTGGGTTCTGTCTGTGAGCTGATTTAGCTTTTTTCCATGGAAAAACTGATATCTTGATCATCGTTATGTGGATAAGTTGATGGCTTTTCCCGACAGTGATACAGAAGGACATGTATTAGACACACATAACACACATACCCCTCCAAACACACACACACACACACACACACACACACACACACACACACACACACACACACACACACACACACACACACACACACACACACACACACACACACACACACACACACACACACACACACACACACACACACACACACACACACACACACACACACACACACACACACTCCACCAGCAGCAAACAATCGTCTGACGACTAAATCACTCGCACACATCCAGATCCATCCAGAAATAAAAATCCGTCCCATAACTGACTCACATTAATGCCGTCAATATGCTGCGAGCAGGCCGGGCCAGCCTTTCCAAATGAAAGTTTAACGACCGTGCAGTGGGCAGCCCAGTGAGTGAGATGATGAGTGTAATGTCAGAGACAGTTTGTTCCACATGGTTCCTATAAGGATCCTGCATGCTGGGCCAACGAATGAGGACGTGACTTTTGATTAGCCGAAGTACTTACTGGTGGGATGGGACACACACATGGAAGGACGTGTGCACACATGCACACAAGCACACACAATCACACACGCACACACACGAGCATGCACGCACACACACAGGCATGCACACACGCACACACGCACACATACAAGAGGGGGTGAGTGTAGGAGTTATTTAGCCACCGCAGCACTAGTCGAGGAACATCTTGATTATCCTGTCAGTGATCAGCGTCAGCTCGTCTACTTCCAGAAGTGCACCGTTTGCCCAGGTCTATATTTCATTAGTGGGCCTGTTAAATACATAGTGGGGAGCCACACACACACACACACACACACACACACACACACACACACACACACACACACACACACACACACACACACACACACACACACACACACACACACACACACACACACACACACACACACACACACACACACACACACACACACACACACACACACACACACACACACACACACACACACACACACACACGCACACACACACGCACACACGCACACCACACGTAACGTCACTCTTGCTATATTCTGAAAGAGCAGTCACAAGTCACGGGATGCTAGAGAATGTCACAGCACACGTAAATGAATACACTAGGTATGCAAAGGTTTTCCTGTGCCTGTTAGGTGTATATGGCATTGCCAAACAGAAATAATAAATATCCCCTCCTGTACGGAATCTTTGAAATTGAGAAGTCCTCAACTTTGAAAAGACTTCAAACTCCAAACAAACATCAATTGAACTGAATACTATTTCCCAAATACTAAGTGGAAAGACTCAGAAACCTTTCTGTCTCAAGATCACACAGAGGCCTTGTAGAAACAGGTGACCTTTCCATCCGTCTGTAAAATGGGCTGAAGCTACAGCATATTATCCACTGGACTTGGCCCAGTCATGTCTCTCACTACAGTCATTAGATATGCACCTTCCAGCAGAGCCCGAGCCCGATTCCATAATTAAGTGAATCGTCTACTGGTCGACAGTCATATATGCTTCCCAAGGCAGTTAGTTCTTGGGAAAAGCCGCGTCTGACAAAATGAGGTTTGCCCTCTGTACACAGATAATGAGGCGAGCTCCTGACAGGTGCGTCGTGATTAGGAAGTTTCTAACAGCGAGCTCATTCCGCACCGGCCCTCGACGGTAAACACACTCATCAGCGCCGCGGCCGTCCCCGGAGAGGAGAGCATGTTTGACATTATTAATTGGCTTTTCTGTGCAAAGGAGTCAAGGAGATGAAAAGGTTTATCAAGCTGAAATAATTAATTTTCGCCCCCGAATTCGCTGACAGTTCAGTTCTTCTTCTTCGAAGAAGAAGAGGAAGAGGAAGAAGAAGAAGAAAAAGAAAAATAATGATTTTCACTTCTTTTTCTTGATTTTCTCCCTCCCGCCTTTGCAGTTTTTAGCGGGGGACCGGAGGAGACACATTAGTGGTGGAAATGTACGATTTTTCATGAAATACAATTAAAAAGGAAGTTAATTAACTCGAACCTGTATAAAGGGAAAAGGTTAGTTTTATCTCGGCCTTTACAAAGCCTAGAGATTAGTGGATCCACATTATGTGTCTAGTGCGGCGTACATTTCACTCCAATTAATTCAAAACTAAAGGGGAAATGAGGTAGTCTGATAATGGCAGACTTTCACACAGTACTTTAATCACCTCTACTATCAGCGGCGTGTATGGTCTCATAATTGCTTTAATTAGTGCAATTGAAAAATGTCCATGTGTTAAGCAGGAAAAGTTTGAGTGCACCTGAACAATGGTGAGAGAGGTGGCCAGTTAAGTGGAACTTGAAAGAGTCTGAGAGGGGCATCCCTCTTGAACCCAGAGAGATCAGTATGAATTTATCATGTAGTCCTGGAAGAGGAGGAGTTTTGGCACATTCCAGAGGAAGGCATAAAGCCATGCAGAGACAAATGTACGGTGTCCATTTTAGGACATCAGCCTTTTCCAGCAGACAATGCATTACTAATGCCTTCAGGGTTAAGAAAGGACACCCTTTCAGGTTAGAATAGATGCAATGAAGTTTGAAGACTGAAAAGTGTCCTGAAATGGATTTCGAATTGGTGGCCTTTAGTCAGTCCAACCAGACTGGGCGTCCATCTCATCTCTCATCCCTGCTATTTTAGCTCTTCATCAAAAACCATCTGAGGGAGACAGAGAAAAGTGGGACAGATGTGACATCATCAAAGTGGGACAACATGTTATCTCGCTGTAATCTTGTGAAATCAGGCGTATGAAGTGAGTTCCAAGCTTGTCGAAGCCCGATGCCCCACTGTAGAAGCACCATAGCTCTCCGTAAATTACCACGTTCTTTGTAGACTCTCTCTCTGTATACCCCTGGCACCCTGAGCCTTGATCATGTTTAATAATGCCCTCTTTCTATCAACCCCCCCAGGCCCCTCATGCATCTTGCATCCATCCATCCCCCCTGAACAATATGGAGGATATAAAGGAATAATAGAGATAACTCCAGGCTTGAGTCCCCGGGCCTCTGAGACGCAGGATCCACTTTCTGCTTCACTTCACATGCAGAGCTCCATATTAAAACAAATCCCCATCTCGGCTCCCCAAACCATGTGTGTGTGTGTGTGTGTGTGTGTGTGTGTGTGTGTGTGTGTGTGTGTGTGTGTGTGTGTGTGTGTGTGTGTGTGTGTGTGTGTGTGTGTGTGTGTGTGTGTGTGTGTGTGTGTGTGTGTGTGTGTGTGTGTGTGTGTGTGTGTGTGTTCGCCAGCTCACTGGGTCTTGGAGGTACCATGCCTCAGTAACCCACAGCCACACACAATATTTACCATTCATATTCCAAGCTAACGTTATTAGATTTGGTGCTTTGTGGACAATACCCAGAGATAAATGAGCACAATGCCTTCAGATGACATCATGTATTCTTCTCGACTGTGATGCATATATGCCAATTAGGACGGTTGTTATGAATGTCTTGTAAATGCAGTTGATGTCCCTTTAGAAGTGTTGCATTTTTGTCTCTTGGATGTTGAGCACTCGTGCATTATTTAATCATGTTTGGGATGTTGAATGAATGAGCTAATGAATTTATTAGATAATTAAAAAATACATACAGCCGAGTCACTTGCGTTAGTCTGAGACGTGGTCCTGAAACCTCAAATGACACAACCCCTTTAATTAAGACTAATTACTTTCTTTGTGCTACAGGGAGATAATCAATTCCACTGGCATCAACATTTCCCATAACAGAAAATCAGCCCCCTTTATGCTATTGGCTTACAGACAATGTGAGTGTTTTCCCATCTCTGCTTATAACAATTCCCTCATTGTGAACCCAATTGAATCATTTCCATGAGCATTCACATGTACGCAAACAAGTGCAAATAATACCACATCTTACTTCCTGGTTTTGGGGTGAATCCTATAGGTAGTGTTAAGTTATGGCTCAGACCCATTCGACTCTGGGGGATTATGGTGGTGGATGTGGCGGATGCCATGGTAGTCAGTCAGCAAGGGGGGGGGGATATCATCCCTGGCCCAGTCTCCTATCCTCTGGCCCCTGGGGACTGGCCCCTAATCACATCTGGCTAGCTGAACTCAGATAATGAATCTAAATGGATCAATCTAAATAGGTCATTTTGAGGAGCACAACGATTTTAGGGTCCTGAAACAGTGTTGGTGCCTCGGACTGGTCCTCATCTGCAACTTTCAATCGCCGGTGCAGTCTTGCATACCCCTTTAATTCCCTTTCTCACTCCATTATTTACATGTAGGACCCTGCTAAAAGGGGGCTGTGCCGGTCATTTCTGCACCCTCAGCATATGGACATATGGAACAAAGAAGAATGGCATTGGTTGGTATTTTAACTGAACATTTAGATAGGGCTTTTTTAAAATATCTCTTATACATTAGTAATAATTGTTTCTAATTCAGTAGGTATATTCCTTATTGTGTTATACTTAAATAATATATAATAAATAATAATAAATGTAACACCTAGCCTATATGTCAGCATATTGAACTACATAAGAAAAGAAAAGCCACATCAATGGATGAAAAGCTAGTTGTGTCATTTAGGGCATGAAATAGAAACGGAGTTCAGTGGTTCTAATTGAACATGGCCATCTGTAGAGAAAGAGCAGTCTGGTTCCTTCCTCTTTCCATCTGGATGTGGAGAGCCCCGCCCCCTGCCTGTCAGTCAGGGAAGTTACCCCTCCCTCCCCTCCAGCCAGACACTGATACATCCACAGCCCCTTCTGCCTGTCAATCAAAGTCATCTGCTCTTCCTGCTCCTTTCAAGCTCATGTGAAGTGGGGGAAAATAGATTATGGGTGCAATACGACACCTCTCCAAAACTCCAGTTTTTAAGTCTGATGATGTCGTTCCAATTGTTTTCCCCATAGAAATACAATTACTATGTAAAACGATTTCTGTGTTTTCCCCTATGTTGTAGGAATATCTTTATCTTCAACAATCTTAATACAGTTGAACTCAGAAGTTTACATACAATTAGGTTGGAGTCATTAAAACTCATTTTTCGACCACTCCACAAATTTCTTGTTAACAAACTATAGTTTAGGCAAGTCAGTTAGGACATTACTTTGTGCATGACACAAGTAATTTTTCCAACAATTCTTTACAGACAGATGATATCACATATAATTCACGGTATCACAATTCCAGTGGGTTTGAAGTTTTACACACACTAAGTTGACAGTGCCTTTAAACAGCTTGGAATATTCCAGAAAATTATGTCATGGCTTTAGAAGCTTCTGATAGGCTAATTGACATCATTTGAGTCAATTGGAGGTGTAACTGTGGATGTATTTCAAGGCCTACCTTCAAACTGAGTGGCTCTTTGCTGGACATCATGGGAAAATCAAAAGAAATCAGCTAAGACCTCAGAAAAAAAATTGCAGTCCTCCACAAGTCTGGTTCATCCTTGGGAGCAATTTCCAAAGGTCTGAAGGTACCACGTTCATCTGTACAAACAATAGTACGCAAGTATAAACACCATGGGACCACGCAGCCGTCATACCGAGACGCGTTCTGTCTCCTAGAGATGTACGCACTTTGGTGTGAAAAGTCCAAATCAATCCCAGAACAGCAGCAAAGGACCTTGTGAAGATGCTGGAGGAAACAGGTACAAATGTATCTATATCCACAGTAAAACGAGTCCTGTATCGACATAACCTGAAAGGCCGCTCAGCAAGGAAGAAGACAATGTTCCAAAACCGCCATAGAAAAGCCAGACTACAGTTTGCAACTGCACACGAGGACAAAGATCATACGTTTTGTAGAAATGTCCTCTGGTCTGATGAAACATTAATAGAACTGTTTGGCCATAATGACCATCATTATGTTTGGCGGAAAAGGGGGAGGCTTGCAAGCCGAAGAACACCATCATAACCGTGAAGCAGGTGGGTGGCAGCATCATGTTGTGGGGCTGCTTTGCTGCAGGAGGGACTGGTGCACTTCACAAAATAGATGGCGTCATGAGGTAGGAAAATGATGTGGATATATTGAAGCAACATCTCAGGACATCAGTCAGGAAGTTAAAGCTTGGTTGCAAATGGGTCTTCCAAATGGACAATGACACCAAGTATACTTCCAAAATTGTGGCAAAATGGCTTAAAGACAACAAAGTCAAGGTATTGGAGTGGCCATCACAAAGCCCTGACCTCAATCCCATAGAACATTTGTGGGCAGAACTGAAAAAGCGTGTGCGAACAAGGAGGGCCTACAAACCTGACTCAGTTACATCAGCTCTGTGAGGAGGAATGGAACAAAATTCCTTCAACTTATTATACGAAGCTTGTGGAAGGCTACCCAAAATGTTTGACACAAGTTAAACAATTTATAGGAAATGCTACAAAATACTAATTGAGTGTATGTAAACTTCTGACCCACTGGGAATGCAATGAAATGAAATGAAATAAAAGCTGAAATAAATCATTATCTCTACTATTATTCTGACATTTCACATTCTAAAAATAAAGTGGTGATCCTAACTGACCTAAGACAAGGAATTTGAGCTAGGATTAAATGTCAGGAATTTTGAAAGACTGAGTTTAAATGTATTTTACTAAGGTGTATGTTAACCTCTAAACTGTATGTCTTCACTATAACAGTCATATGTTTTTCTAAATGTTCTCTCTAAATCAGTGTCATCATCATCATCATCATCCTCTCTTTTTCCAGAGCTCTGTGTTATGGGAATCTAGCAGTAAGGCTTTAGTCCTGCTGGGGAGATCGAAGGAGAGGGTCCAGTGCTGGCCGGATGGACCCAGCCTATGAATATGTTTAAACCAGACCGGCTCTGGCGCTAGAACCTCAGGAGTACCGTCGGTGTTGGTTTTATACTGCTTTCACAGTTATAAATTGCATTCTTTCTGCCTCTTTTACAAATGAGAAGCAGGGCCCTGCTCTCAAGGAGAGGGAGATGGGAGAGGGAGGAGTGTGTGGATAATCTGTTGAAGAGCACGTTCTAGTGGTTTGAGAGAGCACAGCAGCGCTCGGTGTGGGACCTGCGGGAGAGGAACAGACTGCCACCCTGTCTCTGTCTGTCTGACACTGCAGCGCCATAGCACTCACACCAGCAAGGCTGTTCACTTTTCACAGCAACAACTAATCGGGATGGCAAAGGAGGAGAGCCCTGGGGAAAGAACACAATTAAAGAGCACAATTAGCTTCTGACTTAAAACACAGATTTTTTATGTAAGGCTGTCCTAATATGGACACCGTAATAGTGAAAATTGTAGCAAAAATATTTTTAGGATAATCATAACCACTTTTGTGACACTATGAAACAAAATACGTTTTGTATTTAAATGGAGAAGATTGTGTGAACTGGAAAACATGATTTCATGCAGGAGAAACAAGTCCTCCTCGCAGTACCAAGCGAGTCGTAGGTTAAATCCGGACTGAGGAAATACTAGTGGCTTTCTGTCCTGCTGTGTTAAAAGGGCCACTTGATTATTTTCTGAAGCTGCTTCTAGTCTGTTCACCCGACAGTTCAATATGGCCAAGGCAGGAAAGCAGGATGCCGATGAAAATATTTAAACAGTGTTTTTCTGGTTTATTAAGCTAGATAATAAATCCAGATATTAAATCCAAAAAATGTATGTTTTTCATACTTTTAAAACACTGATGTATCAGTGCCATTTGCGCTAGTTTTCTACTGAAATAATACCTCTTCATGGAAACGCCCGACTATAACAATTCTGGAAATAAAAATAAGCCACCGCTGTTCAGATGTGTGATGTATTTACTCATATAAACTTCAAGGACTGGTTGTGTTTCTCTCTATATGGCACCATCAGCTGTCACCATTCAACCCCACACGTCATCAGGTCTGCCCCACAATACCACCCCCAACAATGGGAACAAATCGCCTGAGTGTCTGTGTCCGCACCAGGCCACAAGCATCCCCCATCTATCATGGCCTTGGATAGGGCCGCGTCCTGCCTTCTCTCCCCACACAACAGCACCCCAGAACCGGAGCCTTTGGACATACCGACCCCTGGGACCGACCACCAGCCAACCGGCCCGCTGGTCCATTGACCGGTGCAAAGGCACAATTAGAGAGGTTTTGTTTTATCCGAAGTGCCTTTTGTGGGGTCTCTTGTGCTCTGTTGTCGGCTGCCACAGGAGGGGGACTTCATCAGTCACAGGGCTGAATGGCCTGGGGGGGTAAGAGGGGAAAGAGGGTTAAAGTGACCCCCTCTCTGAGCTGACAAGGAGGTTCCTCATTTAATGATAGAGCTCTCTCACCGCTTCCCTGCTGAGCAACTGTGGAGCATCAACGGTCAGTCTCAACGGTCAGCTCTCCTGAGTGCTTCACATAAGGACTGCTGTAGCCTAATGTTATTAAAGTCCTCAACACATGATGGAGGGTGGCCTTTAAGGGGATATACAGCCTGGACTTACAGATGTGAAGTGAGAGCCGCTTGACCCCTTTTAGATATTTGAATGGGCCCGATTAGATATAGAAATGTTCTACTTATCTGAGACCTGAACTCAGTCTTCCTCAAAACTGCCTCTTAATTTGAGATAATTAAACAAGTATTAATAGTCAAGACGTACGTCAAAAAAAAGTCAACAAATCAGTTTTAGCCGCATGCGATATTTATTTCAAGGCGAGCTATTGGAAGTTGTCCCAGAGGATTCCTGCATGAAATAGACACAAGGCGCTTTTAATGTAGAGCTTCAGGATCATTCCATTAGGATGTTAAAATACCATGTCCATGACCACATCAGAACTTTTCTCTGCTTTTCAGTCTCTCCAAAAATAATTTCCTTACTCTGAGGACGTCTAATACCCTCAGATAACTTTAACATTGTTATCCCTCCAAAATAAGAAGACAAGTGATTTATGGCTGCAAAACCAGGAGCAGGATTATGACATGGTTGACATCATTGGATATTCTTCCCAGGAGTTCTGAAAGTGGTCCATTAGTTGTATTATTCCTGTAAGAGTGGGTGCCAACTGTGCAGTCTGTTCATGTTACCCACTGTTACTGTGCTGTGGAGAGGGTGTGTGTGTGTGTGTGTGTGTGTGTGTGTGTGTGTGTGTGTGTGTGTGTGTGTGTGTGTGTGTGTGTGTGTGTGTGTGTGTGTGTGTGTGTGTGTGTGTGTGTGTGTGTGTGTGTGTGTGTGTGTGTGTGTGTGTGTGTGTGTGTGTATCTGTGTGTGTGTGTCTGTGTGTGTGTGTGTGTGTGTGTGTGTGTGTGTGTGTGTGTGTGTGTGTGTGTGTGTGTGTGTGTGTGTGTGTGTGTGTGTGTGTGTGTGTGTGTGTGTGTGTGTGTGTGTGTGGTGTTCGAATGTAGTGAATGGTAAATGTCGCAATAACATTACATTTTAATATTTTCTCAAACACTGCATAGAGTGCCATTGATGCTACATAAATCCAAAAATTGACATGGCGCTGAGGTTATGACATGAGGACCTCCTTAGGCTAAATCCAAATATAAATTTATGTCAAGAACAGGCAGATTTTAAGCCAAAGTATGGTTAAGACTACTCATCATATGACTATGATTTTTAAATATGAAAAATGACAGTCTTTATAAAATCCAGAATGTTTACATTCCCAAGACATTCGAAACAACTAAAATCCTCTGTGATTTCAGATTTCAGCACAGATCAAAGTACAAACGGTCTATATTGGAATGGAAAGCTGCTTTCGTCAGATTACAGGGTGAGAGGTGCCGGAAGGACAGTGACATTCACGGGATTCGACATGGCGACATTGACACGGACGGCGAGATATCCGCCCCCGCCGTGGCCTACCGCCGCTCCACAAAGCTGTTATCACAGTCGTCCCCGTTTCCAGGTCGCAACCCTCAGCGGCGCCGGCATTATTGCGGCGCGGCTTGGTGCCACGGCGTGGCCCCAGCTCTGCCATTGTCCGTGGGCGAAGCGTGGCCGCGAGGCGCTGAGCCTCCCTGGCAACCATCTGCCCTGTTCTGCCACCACGGCCCGGGCTTAGGACGGGCATGCCTCGACACATTAGAACACTAACTGAAGACTCACTGGGACAAAAAAACGGGCCAATAGAGGACTACAACACACACAAAAGAAGAAGGAATGAGGCCTCTGAAGAAAATGTTAAGCAGACAGAGAGAGAAAAAGAGAGAGAGAGAGAGAGAGAGAGAGAGAGAGAGAGAGAGAGAGAGAGAGAGAGAGAGAGAGAGAGAGAGAGAGAGAGAGAGAGAGAGAGAGAGAGAGAGAGAGAGAGAGAGAGAGAGAGAGAGAGAAACTAGAGAGAGAGAGAGAGAGAGAGAGAGAGAGAGAGAGAGAGAGAGAGAGACGGAGAAAAGGGGATGTGAAACCATACTTAGGCAGTGCATTTAGGAGAGGTTGTAGAGAAGATTTAGAGGATGAGTTTTCTCTCGCACGATCTCATCTTGTCTGTGATGCTCAGAGCTACTTCTCACCTTGGATAACATGTCACTGAGGAAAAGTGAGGCTCAGATGACACTTGACAACGATGAAAACACATACGGCATAATTTCTTCCTGAGAAACAGTGATTCAGTCGAATATCATAATAATATGTTGGCTTTCCCTACAACACATGAAACCATAGCCTTGGGTAATGAGGGAAAGTCACAATTCACTTTATTAGACAACTGCATAACATTTGTATTTTTCTTGCAAAGATATTAAGAAATTGAAATATGCCAGTCAAACTAAAATGATCTTCTTTCTCTGAAATTGTTATTCATTGTTTTATTGAATATGGGATGTCATATAATTTCATTGTAATAACCCTATGTACTATTCAATTTGTCTTTAGACCAAAAATGATGTTTCAGAAGGTTAATTACTGCAGTGGGCTAAATCAGAGTGTTTCTTGGTCGTCTCAAACAAATCCACTGTGCAACATAAAAATGTACACTTCACACACATGGTTATGGGCTTAAAAAAAAGAGGACACCTGTGCCATTTCAGATGTAGAGTAGAAATGTACTACATTTTGAGTTGACATCCCAATATTACACTTTATTTACATCACAGCACACTGCAATATAACAAAACCGTTTGACATCGAAACACCGACATTTCAGCATCTGTTTTTTTCCCACAATATTTATTCATGATGAAAAATATGAATAACAACTCCAACCATTAGTCCAGTAGATCATTTGACAGCAGGAAAGGGCTACACTGGTATATACTGGTACGTTCTGCATCCAATGACATGGATGTCTCATGCTCTTTGACCTTTCTCACCTTGTTTTACCTATTTATATTCTACCCCGTGGCCAGGTCTTCTCATTGTGATTATAAGCCTTCAAAATAAACTATGATGCTAACATTTTGCAACAGCTATTATCACTATAGACACTGACCCTGGTATCAAGAAAGTCCCACTATCTTGTGTCTCCAATGACATGACTTATTGCTCTTTGACCTTTCCCACCTTGTTTTGCCTATTTCTAGTCTGCCACATAGACGTGTCTTCCAACCACGGTGTTATCAGCTTTGACAATGCAACTACTGTGTTGTACTGACATATCGTACCCGCAGGCATTGACCCCGGAGTCAACAAAAGTCCCTCTAACCAACAGCACAGAGAAAACAGAATAATGTGTGTAAGATGTGACTGTTGACGTCTTTGTGGCCGAGTTGCGTGGACATGTTGTCGTTGGGATTCTAAAACGTTGGTGACAGTTTGGACCAGCGTGTGTCTCAGGGGGGTGACAGTTGAAGGGTAAAGGGTTACCAAATTTCCTAAACAGTGACTGGGGAGACTGGCAGGCTGCTTCCCCACGCCATAGACCCAGGGCGGTGTCGGGCGGGGCTGGGCGGGGCTGGGCGGGGCACAATGCCGAATTAATCCCAGATACATCTTCCACTGTCGGACGCCTTGGTTTGTGTTCGCCTTATCGCCCCGACCCAGGGTGCCTCGGAGACATTGACCTGCTCCTTTAGGCGAGACACCTTCATCCCCTCTAACATCTCCTTTAACATGCAAACACCCTGCCTTTGTCTTCTCTGGCTCCTGGTGCCCTTTTAGGAGGCCCCGTCCCCAGCACCAGCCTGGAAACAGAGCGGGGCCGCGACAGGGAGATGATGGAGCCCTGTTTGATTTAGAAACCAACCGACGATTCCTCTTTTCCCAGAATTCTTAGCAAAGCCACTTTAAAACAGTGGGTTGAATCAACATAAGGGGACATTGGATAAAACTGGTTCAATGTGCTTCACTTCTATCAAAACTCTTGGTTGGTTTCCTGAAATTCTCTTAAAATACTTTGTAAGATCATTCATCCATAAATATTCTTCCTTTTTATGTTTATTTATTTTTAATTGTATATGTGTTAATATAGACAAAAACTGATGGTCAACGGTGCTGGAAAGCCAATAGCTGGCCATGATAACCATTCACTTTTGGCACAAAGTTGTCTTCAAGTTAATCTGCTTTGCTCCCCTGTTTTAGCTCCCTTATAGTTCCTGGGAGCATTCAAAGACAACCGTTCACACACACACTGTTAGAGCATGTGCAAGAGAAGATCGTATCGGGGGGAGGGTCATGGGATCTAAGAGTTTAGACCATCGAGAGGTTGGAAACAGAGGTTAATGGGGGGTGGGGGGTGCGGGGGGGGAGTCTTCATCTCCTGTCTGGACCACACAGAGGTACAGACTCTCCCTGCCACCGGGGCAGATGGGAAAGATGTGATGTCAACCAACCAATAGAGAGTGAGCGCCATCCCAAGGGGTTGTTTAGACCCTGGGATCAAACACCCTTTATCCAGTGTGGTCCGGCTGATTCCCTTTTATTTACTTCCTGAGTCGAGGCAGACCCCTTTGAGACCCCGGGGTTGGCAACAAGGCCGGTGAAAAAGGGGAGAGAGAGGGATGACACAAAGATATGATGAATGTAGCAGATGAAAATGAGACGGGGGGAATGGTGGCGCGTTGCCAAGTCTCTTTCACCCCGGTGCGTTTTCAAAGAGCAGGGGGGCCTGAGGAAGGCTAGAATTCACCATGACCACCAGCAGATGCTCTCCCTCTCTTTAGTCTAGTCTTCTCTTCTAGTCATCTCGTCTTCTTTCCTCTACACTAGGCACCTCAGCTCTCACATACAATGTCTTGAACCAGAGGGACGTATAGCCCAGTCTCTATATCTGCCAAGATCATGCAATGCCTATTTCATGTTTCATCTTGTGAGGTTAATGATTTTGACTGGACTCAGTTCAAGACAAAGTTGTGAGGTTTCATCTCTCTGATCAACAACATAACGTATCTCTATTTGAAAAGGGAACTCTGTTGAAGTGGACTCTATTTGAAAAGGTATCTCTATTTGAAAAAGAATCTCTACTTGAAAATGGATCTCAATTTGAAAAGGGATCTCTGTTTGAAAAAGGATCTCTGTTTGAGTGGACTCTATTTGAAAAGGGATCTCTATTTGAAAAGGGATCTCTATTTGAAAAGGGATCTCTGTTTGAGTGGACTATTTGAAAAAGGATCTCTATTTGAAAATGGATCTCTATTTGAAAAAGGATCTCTATTTGAAAATGGATCTCTGTTTGAAAAAGGATCTCTATTTGAAAATGGATCTCTATTTGAAAAAGGATCTCTATTTGAAAAGGGATCTCTATTTGAAAAGGGATCTCTATTTGAAAATGGATCTCTATTTGAAAAGGGATCTCTATTTGAAAATGGATCTCTATTTGAAAAGGGATCTCTATTTGAAAAAGGATCTCTATTTGAAAAGGGATCTCTATTTGAAAAGGGATCTCTATTTGAAAAGGGATCTCTATTTGAAAAGGGATCTCTATTTGAAAAGGGATCTCTATTTGAAAAGGGATCTCTATTTGAAAAGGGATCTCTATTTGAGTGGACTCTATTTGCGTTTACATATTTGACCCAATGCCATTTTATATCCTGACTCGCTCTGGGTTTTGTCCTCGTTTTAATGTCATGAGGACCGCAGATGGAAATGTTTTCTTGCATGTATACTTGTGCAGTAAACCACTAATGTATTTGTACAGAAAGTTACTAAATGTCTTAAGTACCAACATACAAATGCAATGTTGTTACTAGAGAAAATACAGATATATATAGTATTATTACATAAGTATAAAGGGCCAATTACATGGCAATTGGACAACTAAAGGTTTAATGAATATGATCAAATGAAATTTTCAAAGAGAGGGTTGAATGATTCAAAGGATGAATACTTTATGAGTAAATCCAGTCAGAGGAATTGAGATCAGAATAACAACACACCAGTAGTTTACCTGGATTACATCGTTCCAGGCTCCTGATGTGGGTTTGAAAGAGAGAGGATTTGCCATTTGACCCTTGGTACCTTTTGCCAACGTGAGTGGTCCCAGTGTTTCGCCGACAACCCTCGCTGACACGAGTGATTTACAGGGCCTAGCTCAGGAGTTTATACACTTCAGTATTTAGTATCACTGTCATAAGACACTAGGACTCCGATTCTGATCCGCAGCTGTTTCAGGTCCAGCACTCGTCTTCTGTTCAGTGGTAACCTGCACGTACATGTGTACACCAGTGTCAAGTACCGTTTTCAGCAGAATTACCTTCTGGAATCACACAAAACAACACGCATATGGTGGATAACTAATCATTTTGTGTTCTTCACAATTCTTTTGTTGCTGTTGACAGGGAGTGGTGTACGGTTTGTCAGCCATTTTCTTATAGAAGGAGAAGTTTCATTTGGAGAATGTTGTTTATTGTTAATTAAAAAGTGGCATTTATCGGGCCACAAGAATGAGTGATTATATATTCTGGCACATCTTTGGGAATATGTCTTCATTTATCTGTAACATTAGGAATTGGTGCAAATCTCGTGCCGGAGAATGTTCATATTGGGAATTACATTTATAATGTAGCCTATTTCACACTATCATAATTTAACCTATACGCCGGCACGGTATACTGTTTTTGCCATCAATAACCTCAAAATGTATTTATTTGAAACAATGTAGAATACTTATGAATATAACAAACTTTACATACCTTTAGATTACACAAAACTCAATGAAGCCTCTCATCTTCTGGTGCTGTGACCACAACTAACTGTCAGAGAGGCAGCGTGGCAGGCTATCCATCCAAAACATTGTCGACTTCACCTTCCAAAACACTGCCATTTCACTACAATTCTTGATGGTGATGTATAGCATGAACAACGTCAATCCGTTTAAAAAATATATTTTTAACAAAACAGCGTCCGTGTATTGTCGATTATCCACGAAGCTCTCCACAATTTCCCTCTAAGAGGCGCCGTGTGCGAAGCGTGGCCGCCGGGCGTAAAAGCAGAACGTTCCCCCGTGGTGAGAGGCTGTGTCTGGGTCTTTTGGCCAGTGACCCAGCAGCCCGAGTCAGGGGCCCACAACGACTCTCACCCTGCTCTCTGACCTAATGTGATAGATAGATAGAGAGCCCAGAGAGGCATAACTTCCCACGCGCTAAAACAAGCACCAGAATCAGGTCAGAAATGTATTTCAATTATTTTACATTATTTAAATAACTTTGTCTGAAACAGTGGACAGAAAGTATATGTTCATATGTTGCATGTTTCCTTTGAAAAATACTCATGCACAGGGATTTCAACTTCATAGATTGAAAACATTGGTCAGAGAAGCTAGGGGATTCCATTGTAAGGCTAAAAAGTACATTTCTACTTTTTACAGTTAGTTTTAAAGTGAAAAATCAGTCCAAATCTAAGTGTTACCATTCATTCCATTACTTTTAGCGTTGCTGTGACAGATATATCTGTTTAGCAGTGAAACAAAAGCACAAAGAGAATGAGCCATGAATTAATTAATTCAAGACCTCAATAATTACGAAGCATGACAAAATTAACCTCTGGTGTAATGCTGCCTTGTTTTTTTTTCTCTTAAAAAAAACAAAGCACATGACATTTTATTCTCACATTTGAAAACACGTTTTTCATTTAATAATGGACAATGGTCTAAGATATTATAAGATATTATAAGATATTATAAACGGATCGAACCGTTGGATGTTTCACTATTCTGTTATAAAACATGATATGGCTGTGAGGCCCTTTAAATTTTTGTGCTCAAGAAACAATTGTAGGCTATAGTACGTAATCATCACAAAGGTGGAAATCTCTGGTGTCAACGACAGGGGCTATTTACCAGTGAATACTTTCTTTGGCTATACAGTTACATTCTCATATCCTGTTGTTACATGCAAATGCTGAAGTTGATTTAAGAGTATGTGTTGTCTGTAATAAATATGGAACCTGTAAAAACTACCACCTCACACACACTCACTCACACACACACACACGCATGCACACACACGCACGCACGCAAACACACACACACACACACACACACACACACACACACACACACACACACACACACACACACACACACACACACACACACACACACACACACACACACACACACACACACACACACACACACACACACACACACACACACACACACGCGCACGCACGCACAAATGCATACATTCACAAACAAGCACTAGAGGTAGGATGATTGTACTATACCTAATCCCAGCTCAAAAACTAGAGGAAATCTTCCTGTAACCCCCCAACACATAATTCTGTCAATTGAAACTAGTGCATTGCACCGCAGGGCTGTCTTTCTGTGGAAGGCATGTTATTGTTCGGGACAACTACTCTGAATCAAAGAGAGAGAGAGAGAGGAAAAATCCTCTCTGTTAGGGACATCCTGATAAAACTGGAAAGTAGAAAGGTGAAAGGGGAAGTGAGGAGCCGCACAGAAAACCGCACAGAGAATTCATTTCCTGTGTTATAACGGAGCAAATAATATCAGCAAGAAAAACCTGGGACCCTATAGATAGGAGATTTCCCTCGTTACATTGATAACCATTTGTTCATTTCCTGACAACAACAAAAAAAATGTACGAGTCCCCTCCAAAATGAAATAGGTTGGGACTTTCTTTCTCTTATTTTGTCTCCTTCTCGTTGTGTTCTCGAGCTGGCCGACTGAGTCTATTTCATCAGCAATGTGCCGGCGGAATGATAATCAGTGCATCAGTTATTATAGGAGTATTTGCAGCGTGCGTGCCTGACGCGGCGGGGCTCTATGGCCGAATTCTCCCACTTTTGTGTCACTTGGCTTTTCTACCCCCCCCCCCCCCCCCCCGTTGGATTTGCATTTTAATGGAAGCAGTTTATAGACTTCTCGGCGGCATTCGGGGCACCACAAGTGGCATCATTAAGTGAACTAAGCCGGATTAGTGGCGACGGTGAGGTCAGATAACCTCCATAACAGAAACAGGACTGAAACAGCCTTTCCAGCTGGCTTTGAGAAAGAGAAAGAAAGAGAGAGTGAGCGAGAGCAAGGAAAAAGAAAGAGAGAGAGAACGAGAAGGAGAGAAAGGGAGAGGGAGGTTGAGGAAGAGAGATAGGGAGAAAAGGAGAGAGAGGGGGGGTGAGAGAGAGAGAGACTGTCTGCAGCAGCAGGGTGATGATTTGCAAGCTAAATTCTCTCCTACTGGAGACAGAGGGCTTCTCAACTGTTTTCTGTCTCTTTCCCTTTATCACTCCTTTCTTCCCTTAAGTGAGTCCTGTAGCATTTGCAGGTGGGAGCCCTTTCGGTTTTAAGCGAATTGAAGTAGACCTTGCTCTCACTGTTTTTGAAAGGGCAAACGTGCCTTACTGGATACTCTAGTGAACATAGCACGCGTCACCCTAGTTTGAGAGAAACACAAAAAAAAAAAAAAACATTGACTTGTTTGTTTTGCTGTCCAAAATCAAACAACTCTTGATGTATTTGGGTCTCTTTCCAACTCCTTACAAATCACCCCCTCTCACAGGAACAACAATTCAAAAGTAAATCATCAAAGCTGACGACACACTCGAAGCACCCCAACCGAAAGATGTGGGTGCCTGCCTTTCTTTCTCCTTCACCCCTAGAGAAAACTACACCGTTCACCAGACAATCTCTGTTTGAGATGTATTTTTGTGGCGGCTTGTAATTGGGGGTGTCAAAGCGCAAGCATTACACCGGAGATGTGTGCGTGAGTGTGTGTGTGGCGTGTTCATGAATTTAACACAGCATGGCAAGGCGGAGATGAGCGCGCTGTCATTCGGTGAGCGCTGGCCTGTGGAGGTCACGCGCTGACGGGCGCGGGAATATGAAGAGATTACGCATTGTGAGATCATACCTGGGGAAAGAAGTAGATCTGTCTCTGTACAGGGCCCCAAAGATTCATCGTTATGGCAGCATTAGGAATTAGGAATTAGTAGGGGCTGTGTCGACACTTTTGGAGTGTTAGGATATGGGGCTATGGAGGGTGGGAGAAGCTTTCATGTAATTATAAGAGGCATCATGTTTAATAACGGGATTTGGATTTCCATATTTGACCCCGTTCTCTGTTGTGCTATGAAATGCAGGGATTTTGAATGGGTTTTAGAGAGAGAGAGAGAGAGAGAGAGAGAGAGAGAGAGAGAGAGAGAGAGAGAGAGAGAGAGAGAGAGAGAGAGAGAGAGACTACTGTACTGCAATTGAATGCTTCCTCTACTCCATTTTTGTGTCTACTAGGTGAAATGATTGAGGCCATATTTAAAATGCACCAGCACCATTTTGAATGTCAAATTCTCATATTTTTACTGTAGACTCATAACTTTACATTCAAACAAAATATGTTATGATATATTCCGTAATGGCACGAAATATCCCAGATTAGTGGTTAACCTGGTCATTATTGACTCCAATGCTTTGTACAAGAAGAGAACTGAGAGAGAAAATACAGTAGCGTGAGGGAAATTAAGCAAAGGCAGATTAAAATCAATACAAAAATGTTCACTTCAAATTGTTTTGATGAATGGTCTATTCTAATATAATAAATTAAAGTCGAAAAACTTTCCATACATATTTACCCCTTCTTTAATTCATTTCAAATCCTTGGGCTATTTCCCATTATGTTGATATGGCTATGATTCCCCAACTATTTTGCTAATTGTATGTGGTTTCAAAGCCATTTTCTGTTAGAGTGCACAAATCCATTATACTCTCTTATAATGTGATTGGATTAATGCAGAAGCTAAAACAGGTGACCGGAGAACCCAACATTGATTGATCATCTTATTTCTGGTAGCTCAACCAGTTTGGCCGTTCTTATCGATACAATCACTGGTTCGGTATTAAATATTGTTCCTCTGATGAACCCGACGACGTTTTGTCCCTCTTTGATGATGTCACCAGGGGCAGTAAGGGCAAGGGGGGCCAGTGTGAGGCAGGTGATGGCCTTCCATGTGAGCAGTGAGGGGGCGTCTGATGGCCTTTCTAAGGGGTGATATAGATAATCAGTGACACCTCACAGTGTGTGGATGTTGTACCCAGATGGAAATAAAGGAGTCTCTACCAGCGGGAGGGAAGAGAGATCAGATTGGCGGTCCTGGCCTCCTCCAGAGTGTCATCTCGCACTAATAACCCTAAGGGCTGTCTGCCTCCCTCCCTCTTTTTCTCTCTTTCTCTCTCTCTCTCTCTCGTTCCCTCTATCCATCCCTCTCTATCTCTCTCTCTCTCTAGATCTCCTCCCTCTTTCTCTCTCTCTCCCTCCCTTCATCTCTCTCTCCCTGTCTATCCCTTTCTTTCTCACCCACCCACTCTCCCTCCTTCCCTCCCCCTCTCTCTATCCTGCCTCCTCCATCTCCTTCTCATTAGCGCTTATCTCAGGTCCCCACGTTCATCGGGTTTATCTTTCTAATTATATTGCTACTCACCTTTTAAGGAAGCCGGTGCTGAGCCGCCGTTTGTAAAGGGGAGGGTTCGTATCCCCAGTTCCCCTGTGAGTATGGGCATCCGGCCCCTCCATTCAGCCTTGTTCACCCCCCCCCCCTCCGCCTTTTCAATGCTAAAATGTCACCTTTGTATCTACTGGGTCCCTTTGAATGCCGAACGGTGCACCTGGCATCTCCAGCACACCGCCAGGGGTTGGGAGATAACACTCCCCAGGCTTCCTCTTAATTTCTGGGCATTGAGAGAGGAAGAGGCCCCCTGGGACCTCCCAGGACCTTCTCTACCTCCCCAAACACACACAGTCACCACCTCAAACCCCCAGCCACTCTGTCTTATCATATCAGCTCCATACCCAATGTTGCCAAGTTTTTCTCTCAGATCCACGTCGACCCCAGTGGGACCTAGATGCATTCATACATTCACACAATGAGGGGCTGTGATGAACACATTTTATTGGCTGGCATATGTGGGAAAGCATGACGTGGCTTGACCTCTGAGAGAAAAACTGAAGTGTGACGTATTCGAAAAGTATTCAGACCTCTTGACTTTTTCCACATTTTGTTTTACGTCACAGCCTCATTCTAAAACTGATTAAATGAAAAATGCCCTCATCAATCTACACACAATACCCCATAATGACAAAGCGAAAACAGGTTTTTTAGCCATTTTTACAAATGCATTAAAAATCATGAACAGAAATACCTTATTTACATAATGTATTACAGACCCTTTGATATACGACTCGACGCTGAGCTCAGGTGCTTCCTGTTTCCATTGATCACCCTTGAGACGTTTCCACAACTTGACGTAAATTACATTCTCGATTACATTTAGTTATGTTTAACCGGTCTAAGGGGGCGATTCACTGTCTGAGTTGGTACAGCCGCCCACACAGAAACACACACAAGGTGTTATCGGGATCATCAGGAGCTATTTAAACATGATGGTAGAACGAGCCACAGTTTCTAACATAGGGAAAGAACACCTAACCCTTCGGTGTGAGGACCAACTCGAGGTTTCACTTAGACCCCCGAGTCGGCCTCTAACGTGTTAGCTATACATCAGTCCTATCTGACTGTGTGAGTACGGGAACGTCATAACTGCTATCTTCAAGCCTGAACAGTCGATCGCCACATAGTTGCTATCATTGCTACCACACGATGCCTACCCCTAAGATGGGGTGTGTAGATTGTACCGTATCTCTTCTATTACTTATGTTATTCATCGGTCCTTTGTAGCTGAGTTGGTAGCGCATGGTGCTTGTAATGCCAGGGTAGTGGGTTCGATTCCTGGGACCTCCCACATGTTAAGCGTATGCCTGCAATGACTGGAAGTCGCTTTCGGGAAAAAGAGTCTGCTAAATGGCTTGTACTATTAATGAACATCATTTGTTTTGTATAACTTTGAAATGCGTTTGTTCCTGTGGGTGTTTGACTGGAATATTATGAGTATTAGGACATAAATTGCTTTGAATTACATTTCCAGTCATACTAATATGAAGTTGATACATTTAATCCTACAATTACAGTTGAAGTCTATTCTGGACACTAACTATACTAAGAATTCCCTGGGATTCACAGAGATCTCGTTGTGGGGTCTTGTCCTTGGTCCTGACCTTTAAAACCCACCACAATATTTTGTGGAATTGAATGTCAGCAACGCTTGGCAACCATCAAGATGACGTTCCACCCAAAAAACGTCAATTCTGCTCTTGTTAAGTCAGCGTTCCCTCCCTTACACACACACACACACACACACACACACACACACACACACACACACACACACACACACACACACACACACACACACACACACACACACACACACACACACACACACACACACACACACACACACACACACACACACACACACACACACTGTAAGACAATCTTTCTCTCTCGCTGTCAGAGAACAAGCTACCACCTGCTGTGTGGAAAAAGGACATGGTGAGAAGTGCGCTCAATCACCTTCAATTAAAATCTTCTCTGGGAACCTTTTAAAGGACATTTCTTCCATAAGAGGACCCTGGTGGAAAGCCCAAGCTGTCTGCTCGGTGGGATGGCTCTTCAGCTATTGATTTATTATTCAGTCCAAAAATATCTATGGGAGCCAGACCTCACGCGCATCAGACCCACTAACATCAGGAAATGATTAAGCCTAGCATCAGTAAGATAGGGAGCCTCACTGTAGCTGAAGCCGATTGACAACAGCGCTGCCTTTCAACTCTCAGGGATGAGATTTCCAATCCAGGCCGGGAACGCTACACTGTTGATCAAAAACAATCCCTATTCATTCATGCATACATTTCCAGCCTGTTGTGTCTCCTTATGTCATGTAAATGTCCCCTGTGATAATGAGAGAGAAAGGCTCTTGTATGATGACCAGTGGCTTGTAAGATGGTGAGCTCCTGGTTAGAAACGATTAGAAGGCAAGTCATTATGAGTGGCTCCTGTCTTCCTTTTGTATCATGCGTAATGAATATTTGGGGTATTTGGAGCACTTTAAGGATTTAAACAGGGAGTTTAATCCCGTAATCTTTTAGAAAAACCAATTTTGCTCCAATGAAAGAGGGTCATTTGACTCATTCATTTTCAGCCTTGGTCTTGGAGACGCGGTGATTGTGGAGATTAGGTTAATTAAAGCGGCATATTGTGTTGGGGGTGGCCGAGGCGCGAGCTGTGTCACGGATATCCAATCATGACATCAGCGCAGGGTGGCGGCGTTGACGGCCCCTACCGCTGTTCGGGTTAGAACCCGGGGTTATCGCTTTAACCCCGCCCCCTGTGGGGGTAGTCAACGCCATTTCAACGCCATTCACAGCCGGTTAACCCTTCACAGCAGCACTGTCGCGGGCACGTCTGCAACAAAGTGCAGCACGAGTCACACACCTAAAGCGATACGATGATATATGAGATGTCTGGTCTCCCTCCCCTCTCTCTTCTACATTTGGTTTTCTGTTCTGGTGAGAGCGTTTGTCTGGGGTTTTCAAATGGAATGGAAATGATAGCAATGGCAGTATTTCCAAACAGCACAAACAAAATGTATCACATGACATCAAAATACTTCATGTTGAACCTATCAATGTTGAACCAATCAATTGAAATGCTTAGTACATGCCATTGACTAGACATACAAATATGATCCTCTTTCCCTTACTGATCTGCAAATATAAAGAAGAGTGCCATTACCAAGGAGTAATATTTTGGTCATACTATCCGATCTTAAAGCCAATGCTGGTATTTCCATTTAGACAGGGACGTTATGCTATGAGACTAACACCCAAACCATTAATTAACCACAAGTCACTGGAAACAGTTGTGGACCATCATCTTTCTCTCCTCTAAGAATAACCAAAGGTCATGTCATGTGATCCCACCATCCTCTGAAGATGTTGTTTTAATGACCATAGCCATTCTCCTCTCTCTCTCTCTCTCTCTCTCTCTCTCTCTCTCTCTCTCTCTCTCTCTCTCTTCTCTCTCTCTCTCTGTTTCTCTTTTTCTCTCCCTCTTTCTCTCCCTCTTTCTCTCTCTCTCTCTCTTTCTTTCTCTCTCTTTCTCTCTTTCTCTCGCTCTCTCGCTCTTTCTCTCCCTCTCTATCCATCCATCCATCCATCCATCCATCTCTCTCTCTCTCTCTCTCTCTCTCTCTCTCTCTCTCTCTCTCTCTCTCTCTCTCTCTCTCTCTCTCTCTCTCTCTCTCTCTCTCTCTCTCTCTCTCTCTCTCTCTCTCTCTCTCTTTCTCTCTTGCTCTCTCTCTCTCTCTGGCTCTTTCTCTCTCCGGCTCTCTTCTCCCCTCTATCTCTCGTCTCAACTAACCAAGGCTTAATTAATTCAATAATGAGCTCACATTAGCAGACCTTCCAGATCAATGGCATTTCCATTCAATAGTAGCTCCCGTTAACCGGGACCAAGACTTCAATGATTAGGGGTCTATGGTGCTAGGTCTAGCTGATCAAGTCACCGATGATATCAATCTGTCAATCCACTCAGTCCTCTTATTGAGTTCCTCCTCAGTGAGGGGACTGTACACTCGGGTGGACAGACGCCTCCAGTGATTTCTGTCTGTCTTCCAAAGGAACTATTTCTTCAGGGAGGAGTGACAAGGAGCTAGTTGTGGGGGAATGGCGTTATTTGTTTTCCACAGTGGATTTCGGTAATTAAAGCATTGACATGGTTTATTTAGTGTCAGTGGTTATCGAATGAAGAACCGGTGGAGCCAATATCTTCAAGCTACGGCACACGACCAGAATTCAATGGGTTGAAATGGTGGATTAGTTTCAAATGAAATAGCAGGGACATTGCTAGGTACTGTATGCACTGTTATATGATCACACCAATGGTGGCCGGATCCGTTTAAAACCTCTACGGGATCGGTGTCCCCCTCATGGGACGGTTGAGCTAATGTGATTAGCATGAGGTTGTAAGTAACACAAAAAGAAAGCCCAGGACATAGATCTGAAAAGGGCAAAAAGCTTACATTCTTTTTAATCTAACTGCACTGTCCAATTTACAGTAGCTATTACAGTGAAAGGATACCATGCTATTGTTTGAGGAGAGCACACAATTATGAACTTGATATTGTATTAATAAACCAATTAGGCACATTTGGGCAGTCTTGATGCAACATTTTTAACAAATATGCAATGTTTCATTGGATCAGTCTAAAACTTTGCACATACACTGCTGCCATTTAGTGGCCAAAATCAAAATTGCGCCTGGGCTGGAATAATACATTATGGGCTTTCTGCATTTCAAATATGATGATTTTCTTTGTATTGTCATTTACCAGATCTATTGTGTTATATTCTCCTACATTAATTTCACATTTCCACAAACTTCAAAGTGTTTCCTTTCAAATGGTATCAAGAATATGCATATTCTTGATTCAGGTCCTGAGCTACAGGCAGTTAGATTTGGATATGACATTTTAGGTGAAAATTGAAAAAAGGAGTCAGATCCTTAAGAGTTTTAAGAAAAGTTTTAAAAGAATCGGCGGAATGAATACACCCCTGATCACACGCAAAGAATTCACTTTCATAGCCACATATAAACAGCTTGTTGTTTCCTTCTCACATCTATGCGCTCTCCTCCTCTCACCTGTCTATGACGAGGCAAAAAAACTTTTCCCAGTCAAACCTTCCTATCATAACTGCTACACACAGCCTACATCGTTGTCAGCATATTAGCTAAACTCACAGTCAACATTCTGTAGCTAATAGAACTAACGCGTTAGTAAACCCGCTACAATCATGCAGTATAGTGTATAGTCAGTAAGCAGTTTAGCAGTTACACCGGCGGGCCCAGGTGACAATACATTTGTAAAACCAAAAGCTTACCTTGACTTGGAAGAGTTCCAGTGTTGGATAGTCATAGCCAGCTAGGTAACATATCATCCCTCTTTTTGAGCCAGGTATTTGAGTAGACTAAACTAGCTAGATAAGTAAGTGATTGTGAAAAGAAATCATGAAATATAACTAATATAATAAAACTACGAGCCTCCTAGGTTTTGTGTTGCAGTCAATATACCCAGAGTAGGACGGAAGCCATCTGTCCCCCGGCTATAGCATGTTGCTACCCCACAGAGTGCTGCTGAGGCTACTGTAGACCTTCACTGCAAAACAGTGTGTTTTCATAGTTATTAACTTATGACATTTTTCACTATTTTATTTTTTATGAGATTCACTGAGGAGGATGGTCCTCCCCTTTCTCCACTGAGGAGCCACCACTGAATCACACAATATGTTGACAAGGATAACATTTAGTGTTACTCTTATATCCATAATGCATTGACATCAGTAATCTATATTACATGGGGGTTACTTCCAGAAAAGTTGAAAATAAGAGATATTCAGTGATGGTGTGGAGTGTACTTTCTCTCGCTTTTAGGACTAACTACGGATGTGGAAAGCAAAAGGAGAAAGATGTTGAATGGTTTGGAGCCCCGCTCGCTCGCTCGGTCTCTCTCTGTTTCTCTCTCTGTTTCTCTCTCTGTTTCTCTCTCTGTTTCTCTCTCTCTCTCTCTCTCTCTCTCTCTCTCTCTCTCTCTCTCTCTCTCTCTCTCTCTCTCTCTCTCTCTCTCTCTCTCTCTCTCTCTCTCTCTCTCTCTCTCTCTCTCTCTCTATATATATATATGTATATATATATATATATATATATATATATATATATATACAGTGGGGCAAAAAACTTTTCAGCCACCAATTGTGCAAGTTCTGCCACTTAAAAAGATGGGAGAGGCCTGTAAATTTCATCATAGGTACACTTCAACTATGACAGACAAAATTAGAAAGAAAAATCTAGAAAATTACATTGTAGGATTTTTAATGAATTTCTTTGCAAATTATGGTGGAAAATAAGTATTTGGTCACCTACAAACAAGCAAGATTTCTGGCTCTCACAGACCTGTAACTTCTTCTTTAAGAGGCTCATCTGTCCTCCACTCGTTACCTGTATTAATGGCACCTGTTTGAACGTGTTATTAGTATAAAAGACACCTGTCCACAACCTCAAACAGTCACACTCCAAACTCCACTATGGCCAAGACCAAAGAGCTGTCAAAGGACACCAGAAACAAAATTGTAGACCTGCACCAGAATGGGAAGACTGAATCTGCAATAGGTAAGCAGCTTGGTTTGAAGAAATCAACTGTGGGAGCAATTATTAGGAAATGGAAGACATACAAGACCACTGATAATCTCCCTCGATCTGGGGCTCCATGCAAGATCTCCCCCCGTGGGGTCAAAATGATCACAAGAACGGTGAGCAAAAATCCCAGAACCACATGGGGGACCTAGTGAATGACCTGCAGAGAGCTGGGACCAAAGTAACAAAGCCTACCATCAGTAACACACTACGCCGCCAGGGACTCAAATCCTGCAGTGCCAGACGTGTCCCCCTGCTTAAGCCAGTACATGTCCAGGCCCGTCTGAAGTTTGCTAGAGAGCATTTGGATGATCCAGAAGAAGATTGGGAGAATGTCATATGGTCAGATGAAACCAAAATAGAACTTTTTGGTAAAAACTCAACTCGTCGTGTTTGGAGGACAAAGAATGCTGAGTTGCATCCAAAGAACACCATACCTACTGTGAAGCATGGGGGTGGATACATCATGCTTTGGGGCTATTTTTCTGCAAAGGGACCAGGACGACTGATCCATGTAAAGGAAAGCATGAATGGGGCCATGTATTGTGAGATTTTGAGTGAAAACCTCCTTCCATCAGCAAGGGCATTGAATATGAAACGTAGCTGGGTCTTTCAGCATGACAATGATCCCAAACACACCGCCCGGGCAATGAAGGAGTGGCTTCGTAAGAAGCATTTCAAGGTCCTGGAGTGGCCTAGCCAGTCTCCAGATCTCAACCCCATAGAACATCTTTGGAGGAAGTTGAAAGTCCGTGTTGCCCAGCAACAGCCCTAAAACATCACTGCTCTAGAGGAGATCTGCATGGAGGAATAGGCCAAAATACCAGCAACAATGTGTGAAAACCTTGTGAAGACTTACAGAAATAGTTTGACCTCTGTCATTGCCAACAAAGGCTATATAACAAAGTATTGAGATAAACTTTTGTTATTGACCAAATACTTATTTTCCACCATAATTTGCAAATAAATTCATTAAAATTCATCAAAAATTCTACAATGTGATTTTCTGTCCGTCATAGTTGTAGTGTACCTCTGATGAAAATTACAGGCCTCTCTCATCTTTTTAAGTGGGAGAACTTGCACAATTAGTGGCTGACTAAATACTTTTTTTGCCCCACTGTATATATATATATATATATATATATTTATTTCCCTCACTCTATGGTTCACATTATCCTCCCAGGTCTTGGTTGGGGTTTCTGAGAGGGTTGTTCTCTGAGAGGGTTGGTCTCCTAGACCTCAATGCCAACACTGCAAATCACTTAGTAATGACGTTCCCATATGCTCCCAAACAGATATTTCTCTGTCAAAAGCAGAATACATTTGATGTCCTCAGTAAGTTCGATTTCATTGCTCATCCATTAATTTTCATTCTGGATATCTTCAGTCATGGGATATCTCCTATACGCATTTAAGAGCAATGCTGCAATTGCATGTGTCCATGTCACCTAAGGAGTAGTAAACATTCACACTATCAAATTGCATTGTAGGAAATGCGATTGAATCAATAGTTTTAATAAGGATGATTTGCAACAAATCCAAGTGAAACAGGATTCTTCATTTGCCGGCTATAATGATGACATCCTCTTCCATGTATCTTCCTCCTCAATCTTCTTTGTCTTTCTTCCGTTACACACCACCTAGCTGGGATTCAGCACAGTCTGAATAATATTGTTCTCTCTTCGAGAGCTGTAGCATCTGCTGGTTTAATAAGCCAGTGATTTCGCTGTCTGCAGGGATTCGGGGGAGCAAACATGCAACAACACTCAGACCCCTCGTGTGTGACTGCAACCATTGTTCCTCCCAAATCAACTCTTCACTTTGACCTGTCTGTGCTCCGCTAACTGGAGGAACATTTTATTGTTCAATCTGCTCTATCCGTCCTCTGTTTTCCTCTTTTCAGTCCCCGGTCTGTTCGAGGAGCTAACACAACCCCGAAAATGCCATAAACGTCATCCACCCTCCATGCGACAAAAATCAATAATGCCTAAAGAGAGTGTGTTCAGTCAGACTGCTTATTAGAATGAAAGACCAACTGATAAAAACACAGAAATAGACAGATGTCTTTACGGGTCAAAATCGACAAAATGTGTGTTTATTTTTTCAAATCAACAAAACCCCGACATCGTACGTTTAGAGAATGTTCATAAAGGTCCTAAACACTGCACCCACTCAGAAGATAACATGTATATTTTAAGCTGGAAATGAGGTCTGACGGAGACAACATCCACATCCAGGATATTGTTCCTGCCTTCTCATCTTTGCACCAGTCTCTGAGCAGTTTTGTAGCACATCGCATGTTGCATGGTGAATTTACTGGGAACAATCGCAGGGTTTCTGTTGCGCTCATATGTCCCCGACGCCCTTAAAGAGCCCTGGGTACTACTTTGTTGTTGTCCTGTTGCTGGGACAACATGGTGTTTTGACTCCTGTTCAAAGTCCTGATTGACAGGTTCAGTCCGCCAATGCACTTATCACTAAAGGTGACAAAACCACCTTGGAAGTAAAGCCTTTATCCAGGCTTCTGAGCTAATTAACCTTCACACTGATTCTTATTCACAGGCTAAATTGTTTACTACACAAACAGGAGCACATGCAAGAAAACACACACATACATGTTTGTATGCACACAATCACACACGCAAGCAAGCAGGTATACACACACCCATGCCAGTACACAAACACACACACACACACAGAGAAAGAGCTGTGCATATGCACATAAGCTTACATGTTTTATATAAAATGCTGTTTTCCATTAATATATATATATTTATTTGTTTTATCAAACCAAAATAGTTTATTCTACAATTCCAAGAGTAAGATATTTTACACATTACATTATCCATGATCCATGATTACAAGATATTACTATCCATGATTACAAGATATTACTATCCATGATTACAAGATATTACTATCCATGATAACAAGATATTACTATCCATGGTAACAAGATATTACTATCCATGATTACAAGATATTACTATCCATGATAACAAGATATTACTATCCATGGTAACAAGATATTACTATCCATGATTGGAGTCATTTTTTTAAATCAACCAATATAGGATAATGCAATTCAAATAACTAAGACAGCAATGTTATCATTGTCTGGAAGGTATTTTTTATACACAGTATCTAGGTTTCGATTCGGATAGTTAAGAGTGTTTCAATTATTGTATCAAACAATACATAAAAATAATGCTACTTTATTCTGAAATACTAGTCCCAAAAATGGAAATGCATAAAATAATATTTTCCTCATCCTGAAATACAATTGAATACAACATATGCTATTTATAATGTTGATAGTACACTGAGAAATAACAATACTATGGGATGTATGACATTACATTATTGACATGTATCTGAAATCACTTAAATATAAATACTTCAAGCATACAACGATCTTAACCTATTGTTAACCATTTTTATGTTTTTTCAATGTTTCAAATTCATAAAAAAAAAGAAGATAATTGGTCATAAAAATTGGAGTAGTTTCCCTGCAGTCTATCGAAGAAGCCCGGCAGTCCTCTGACAGTGGGAGTTGATTACTGTTCAACGTGGGCCTCAATCTACCGTTATATATATATATTGGGTACAGTGATTTTGTGCCCCCTTCTGGCTGCTCAGAATACACCTTTTAACAATCATTTGAGAGGTTGAAATCCATTGAGATAAAAAGTATAGAAATACGATCAACATTATGCTGAATATAGATTTGGACATCACTGCATGCACAAATGATTGTGTATCACAGACTTTACTGTGACCTTGCGTTGTCTTAAGTGGTAGTAAAGTATTCTTCTTCTACCCATCCTATGTGTTTTAGTCTTCGCGTTTAGAAATTCTAAAGGCAATCGCACATCTGAGCTGATCTTTGTTGCAGGTGCATGGAAACAGTTGAATAAGATGAGGAGGAAGAAGAAGAAACATGGACACCGCTCTTGATGGTATCACTGCTCTTTAATAAGCTTTAGGTATCACGCCAAGCTTATTAAAACGGCAATGATCCAATCAAGAGCAGTGCGCAGTCTTCTAGTTTTGCAGTCTTTTGGTTTTGAATTGAACCCTAGTGTGTTTGTTTACACACTGCAAAATATACACTGCAAAGGTCAATGAAGCAGATTCTGTCCAAAGCCTATTTTAATGTGGCATTTTAATTAAGGCACTGCAAAGCCAGGCAAAGTGCGCACACACACACACACACACACACACACACACACACACACACACACACACACACACACACACACACACACACACACACACACACACACACACACACACACACACACACACACACACACACACACACACACACACACACACACACAGGCCCTTTAACAGTTAGCACCGAAGAGGTTGTTGTGCATTGGGCCCTCCCTCCCTGTGCATTGGGCCCTCCCTCCCTCAGATAACGATTCCAGCCTCCTTGACACCCTAATAGAATGCCTCTCCCCCTACGAGTGCAATTGAGCTAGGCGCTGGAGCAAAAATCATTAGGTAAGCAAGATAATCAAAACCAAATCAGCCATTATCCCCAGTGCATCTGTGTATCCTGTGCTCTGACAAGCTACCGGTATCTCAAGTCTCCCACTCAACATTTTCGTCTCCCCTCCTTCGCGGCTCAACCCACCTCAACCCACCTCTCATCCTCCCCTTGTCTTCTCAGGCTACTTGTCACATTCCCCCGTATTCATTTCCGAACGTGTAAAAGAGATGCTGACTTTGCAGCCTGCGCAATCTGGGAATGACTATGACCCTCTGAGTGGCTGAGGAGGAGCGGCGAGCGCTATCGGAGCCATAGAACTATGTTATCACCGCTATTAGGGAGCTTTAAACAGTGGCTGGGAGTGGGGAGACACAGGCGAAATTGGAAGCTTATTGTGATTGATGGGTTCCTATTAGTGGCTGTGTGTTATCACTATGAGGGTGGGGCGAGATGGGGGGGGAGAACGGGCACTGAGTTGTAACACAACAGATTACCTGAACCTCCAGTCGCTCCCGTCTCTCCCTCAAGGATGTTGAAATAAAACAGAGCATCCTTCTTCTTTTTTTTTAACCGAGACTCTCATTTTCACTCTCTCGGGCACTCAAACTGTTTCACGTCGGGTGCAATTTTCCGTCGCCACTCAATAAACTGACACGTGATTCATATTTTCCATTCATTTCCTTCAGGTAACGGCGAGCCTATTTCGTCAGAGGTTTCTGTAAAACAGGAACAGCCAACAGGAATTGTGTTTCGGGTCCAAGTTGCTTCACTCTGATTTTTTTTCTCTCCCTTCTATCCTTTTTTTTTTTGTTTGTTGCCAGTTTTTCGGTGCACAGTTGCCAAAATGATTGATTGTGACTAGCAAACTGGGTGTCCGGCATCATCCAACAAATGACTTTGGCCCGTACCGGCAGACCTTGGCTGGACAGAAATCAATAATTCACCATTAAAATCTATCAAAGAAGAGTTAAGCCTCCAGCTGTCTTGCCCGCCTTTTTTGCGGCCCTCCGACATGAAACCCGACACTTGTAGTACATGAGTAATCAATATATAGTGGTCCACAGATCATCTGTGGTCACCTCGTAACCAGTGATGGATGCCTTGAGTAGTTGTGATTCATTTTGTCACCCCCATTAAACTGGATTCGGCCGAGTTCTCCCCCTGATTTCACTTTAGAAGAGAGGCAGAAGGGAAAGGAGAGAATAGAGACCGATGCTTTCAGTTTTTTCCATTTCCCTATTCCAATATGTCAGGTTATAGAGATTTTAAAGCTCACAGAGTGTGAAAATCCCATGGAGGGTCGAACAAACATGCTTTCGGAGCCACTCACTGCATGACTTATGCTGAGTGCGAAGTTACCTATGTAAACACATTTACCTATGTACTCGCTTGCGTGCCTAACCCATTCACTCTGCTCAAAAGACGTATTTTCACTCTGTGTAAAAGTATAAGGGGGTAAATGGGTTCTAAGAGCTATATTATTGTATATTTAAAGGTAGAATTTTCACACAGAGAAGTATGCTACACTACCGCAAACTCTGTCCTTCTTTTAAAACAAACATGCTCAATGTAAGACCACATAGCCTCATTTGCAGAGAGCACCATCTTGGACGCAAAAATTGACCACCTATTAGCAACGAACGAGAAAATGACAGAAAAACAAGTGTGTTGTTGATGCAGAGGAGGACATTGTTTTCTCTCTTATTTCTCTCTTTCCCTTTTCACCGCTCATTTGCTTCAAGGACAGACCGCGTGTGTGTGTGTATGTATGTGTATACCTGCTTGCGTATGTGTGTGTGTCCTTCCCTGTCTGCCTCCCTGTGTTGGACCGCAGCCCAAAAACACACTGAGCGTGCTCCGTAGCTCACTGACTCAGCTACAACAAACAGCTGCTGGAGTAGTTGTCCTCCTTCAGCTCACCCCATATGTTCTTCCTCACCTGCTGCCGGTGCTGAGAGGATTATTAGGTACAACCCTTATTAAAAATGGATTTGTTTCACCCTAACTGGGGGGGCCGCATGTGTGTGTGTGTGTGTGTGTGCGCGCGCGTGTACATGCTTTAACCCACATGACTCGTTCTAGGCCCACGCCCTTTACAAAATCACCTACCCAATTCCGAGCACATGTACACTCAGCCCTGTGCATGTTGACATACTCACACGTAGACACAATAACACACATAAACACTGTACAATGAGCCTCAATTGACAACCTCTTTAAGTAATTGTAATTCCCCTTTGTCAGCTGAATGTTCCTCTCAAACCAATCACGTACCGGTATCCCATCATGTAATGATGGCATAGCAGAAACATCTTTTCTCATTGTGGAAACACAACATGTTTAGATGGTTATGTCAATTATCCACTGGACAAATACAGTATGATGCCTGAATACGACACCTGAATACGACGCCTGAGAATGATGCCTGAACATGATGCCTGAATCTGATGCTTTAATATGATGCCTGAATAGGATGCCTTAATATGATGCCTGAATAAGATGCCTGAATACGATGCCTGAGCTGAGCCCTAGAAGAAGTGATCTGTGTGATGTTGTTGTAAGCTCAGTATGTACAAATGATCGTGACCCATTCAGTTTTAGTACTAGATACTGTACTGGCGCAGTAATGATTCTGACTATCATCGTTGGCAGCTAAATAGCCACTAACAACGATTGCTTTCAATTGAATTGTTTCTTATGGAACACACTCTTTTCATTTGTATTTCCAAAACAATTCACAGTTGTATTGTGAAAGAGATGATACCAGATGGACTGCCAGTTTAATTCTCTAAGTAGATGCAAATGTATACCAACCCCATTCACAACCAGCAGGAGGGCTAATGGCTTTTCTGATTTGGTCTAAATGGCAGAGACTCCGATTCAAAAGAGAGAGAAGAAGATATAATATGTGCAGTCAAATCGGTAGCGTGCAATACAGCTGCATCACCAGGGTTGAAAAGGGATACACAAAATGTTTTAATAGGAAAAGAAGACAAGGGAAAGTTCCTCATCTTTCAAGCACACCAAAGGTTTTGGTGCGAGCACTTTCTCCTTGGCGTTGACCCTCGTCGACTGAACATGATTTTTGCAGAACGCCAAGAGTGAAACAGGACTCGTATGAACTAATAACCTGCAATAATAGACTGTTTAAGCTTTTCAAACAGTGAGCAGCAGTGTCATTCCACTTACTCTATTTCACACTCCTGATGAAAATGACTCCACAAAACAACTACCCGTGAAACTTTCCACATGATCTGCTTTTCAAAAGGGGAGAGGAGATGGGGGAAATGGGGGATTATCGCACACACAGAACAGCCCTAAATGGAGAATATTCATCTTAATTGCTTGTGGTGGTGGCAGCCAAAAGGAGGCCGGCAGCATTCATTTGCATTAGGACAGGCAGACAGAGGAAAGGACACTCTGGCTTGAGTCCCAAAATGACACCCTATTCCCTACGTAGTGCATTACTTTTCACCAAGGGCCCATAGGGCTCTGGTCAGAAGTAGTGCACTGCATATGGGTTAGGGTACCATTTGGGACGTAGCCTCAGTGCTGATTCATGGTCATTTAGGCTGCATGTTACTAAAGTGATGATACTGGACCTTGAATAAAAGATCAGGGGATTTATTCATCCACCTTCCAGTCAGGGGAGTAATATCCTTCCAATTTTCAATACACGCCAGTGTTAGAAACCAGTGAATGAGGGTCTATCATAAGCATTGGAGAGGTGATGTCACGCTATTTGCAGTTTGGTGCGAATTTTCATATTCTTCTGTTGCTGTGCTTGAACATAGAGGACTAGAGGACTAGAGGACTGAGTGTGTGTGTGTGTGTGTGTGTGTGTGTGTGTGTGTGTGTGTGTGTGTGTGTGTGTGTGTGTGTGTGTGTGTGTGTGTGTGTGTGTGTGTGTGTGTGTGTGTGTGTGTGTGTGTGTGTGTGTGTGTGTGTGTGTGTGTGTGTGTGTGTGTGTGTGTGTGTGTGTGTGTGTGTGTTTCCGAACCTGTGTGTGCACCGGTATCATCCAAGGTGGTATCTCTGGGTGAACTGAAGCCTGTCTGCCACACACGATGAGGGATGGGCCGATAAGGTCACACAGAGACACAATATTAATGTAATTAAAGGTAATCCACTTAGCTCAGGTTTTATCTGCTCACAGGCTCCCGCTCAATCTAGGATTTACATAATTTACTGAGACCCAATGTCAAAGAGCAAACTCCAGCACTACGCTGAAATGTGGCCCGGATCAACAAAAGGGATTGGGGGGAAAGGGACAATGTCACAGTCGGAGAGGACGAGAGACGGAGAAGAAAGAGAGAGGGTGAAGAACGAGAGAGGGAGAAGAAAGAGAGAGGGAGAAGGGGGGTTGAGGGAAGTAGGGGACGATTATTGTCATAATGCCCATATTTTGAATTATTGTATTGCTAATCAACCTTATGGATGACTGACATCATACAGGAAAATATTGACTACTTAATAACAGTTGAAAATGTACTAAATAAGACATAATGACAGGGACAAAAATGCTAAATCAGAGGCAAAAAACAAACAAAACACTGTTGCTTTCTATAGGAAATGTTCAGTGTTTTCATCACTCAAGGTTACCCTACATGGCTCCTAAGGGCCACTGCATTAACTTCTAGGAGAGGGTCAGACTGGAGGTGAGGTGAAGTGACTGCTGGATTCGAGCAACATGGAGGACGTTAGTCGTGGGAGGTCTGTCTGCTGCACTGCTCTACTGGCGTTCCACAGACAAGTGTTTGGCACCTGCTGAGGCTTGCTCAAAGACCCGGCTGTGGATCATGGAGGAGGGTCTCAACATCCTTTTTAAAAGCACATCTTGTGTGATGCTGTTGATTAGAAATATTCAGGGTTGTCCTCACAAGATTCTGCTGTCATTTGTTTTGTTAGGTGTACTCTATTTATTTATGTATTACATTTCTTAATTGAATACAAGAAAATAATCCCAATATGCTAAAATATTATGTCTTTATTATAGTGGGATTCCTTTTCACGGGAAGAGTTTTTTTTTTTTCGGATTACGTTTCTGATAAATGATATGACATAAATCATTGCAGCAAGAAATCAAGGCGCCAAGCGGTCAGTCTGGGTTGGAAAAAAATATATATGCTGGAGAGCACTGGTTCACACCAAACAAAACACAGAACCATCAAATGTGTGTGTGTGTTAGCGTGTGTGTTAGCCTTCCAGTGTGAGAGCGTATGAATGTGAGTGCCCAACTGCCCATCGTTTGAACTGTAACAACATCTTAACAAGGCATGGCACAAGCTGCCAAGGGGTAGTCTATGGAGAATGAGTCAAATACACAGAGGCAGGACACAAGTGAGACAGTTGTGCTTTTGGATGCTACAGATATAGAATCTTTATTTGAGCCAGTTTGCTACAGCAGAAAAATAATCCTGCAGAAACAGGAAATGTTCATTAATATGTGGATTGTAATGAATGGACATTTTTGTTGGGATCGTCACATTTTCGTTAGGGCAAATCAGTCTGAAATTTCAAAGTGTAAATGACAAGGTTCAGAAGACATGTTAGACCTCAAATTCACTACAGGTTTTACATTTCCTACATACAGGGTGATCAAAATAAGATCCTACACCTGTACACTGGCGGTATGGTAAGTAGATGGGGCTCCAGTAGGCAATGTCTGACAGACAGGTGCACATTTTCTAGGCCTGTTCACAGCGGATCAAGGCGTTTGGTCCTTCTCCGCATCACCCCACACCGGCCTCCAGGGTCTCTGCAGGGGCTCGCTACAACACCCCGTGGCCAACACACTGCTGCTAATTGTTGCCCCCCGTCAGATGAACTGCAAACAGCTCATGATTTACCAAGCTGTCTGGCGTTGTCTAACTGCATGACTCTGGCTCTAATGGAGTATTTCAGCTTTTGGATTTCACATCTTGGGCTGAGCCAAAAAAACAAGTTGGTCTCGCAAGAGTTCAGCAATATGATACTGGCACTGCAGTCCCTGTAATGAGAGAGCACAGGGGTTACAAAAAGACACGTACTGGGCAAAATAACCGTAACATTTCAGATAGATGGGATGGCAACTTGTCCGAGGTGAGTTCTGAATACTCGAACCAAGCGGTTAGACCGACATCACATGGAACAGAGATGACATCACATGGAACAGAGATGACATCACATGGAACAGAGATGACATCACATGGAACAGAGATGACATCACATGGAACAGAGATGACATCACATGGAACAGAGATGACATCACATGGAACAGAGATGACATCACATGGAACAGAGATGACATCACATGGAACAGAGATGACTTTTCAACCGTGTAGTGCTACTTTGCATGAGTCCATCTAATGTACGAGCCTGCTCAATGTGGCAATCAGGAAGAGCACAAGGGGTTGCTACATGTCTACCAGGCCCTATTGTACGTTGCCTGGGTAATTTATGACACGATGCCTGTGTCGACCAGTTGAACTTCCTTCACCGCCATGCGACTCCCACCCGCTGCAGCTGCCCGCCAAATGCAGCCTTTGAGAAATCGATCATTTCACACCTCGTAAAAGCATTTTTCTTCCAAAAATGTGGATCAAGTCTGCCCCCCTCAGCGCCCCCCTTAGCCCCAGCCACTTCAAAATGCATAATCCAACCGACACCGCAGCAAATCCAAACTCATATTAGTCTCAGGCTCCCAGTAAAGTTTAGAATTGAGGTGGCCTACACAAAAGTGGCCATTCCCTTGGCGGCACCATTTCATGCATTTGGCAAATGGATACCCCTACACTTGGTAATGCAAAGTTTTACAGGTGTGCCGTAAAGCCTGACCCATAAAGTCAAAGGGTGAAATATTATGAGTGTACACCTCAAAACATGGAAATGAGATGAGAGCAAAATCGTCTGCTATAAGCAACTCCAAATGCACTGATCCTCATGCAAGCCTCTTTTCTTGAATGGGTTTCTATAAGGATTCTGAACCGTTAACCCTGCACAATACACACTGTGTAATACCCTCTAAAGTATAAATGGCCAACTCTTGGAGTGACTAACAAAAGCAGGAATCAAGTGCAAGCTGCAGAGATTTCCTTAATCCACCTTGATTTGTGTTGTTGTTGTTACTTAGCAGCTTAGCCTTAAATCCTTTAGACCTCATGCTTTGGTAAATCGTATGTGTTAAGTGAGTAAGTTGTGAGAGACTAGAGGGGAACAACAATTATCACGCACGCACACGTTTTCCAGGGATTCAGTGTGCTCTGCTGGAAACAAGTTAGGGACATTCAGATTAAGTGGAGCCAGGCCTCCATTCAGTAAAACTGTCCCTATGCCTCTCTTTCTGGTCAATCCAAATACTGAACATGTTCCCACTCGCTGTCCTGTAAGTTGCCTCGAGTCGGATAAGAGCGCCTGCTAAGTGGCATATAATTCGTATTTCCTGGAACCCTAGGAAGAAGACAGCAAGACACAGTATTTCTGTCAAGGCTGAAAAATAGTCACGGTTGTATTGTAATGGAGGATCCATGCTCAAAGCTTTCTCATCCTCTCAACAGCACACATCATGACCTAGGTTGAGAGGCAAGTGCAATCAAATGATAATGCAGCATTTGCAATAAAGCAGAGCCCCGGTCCTTCTCCCATATAATTACAGTGATACCGCGGCTCCTGCTCTTCAGCGGGAGGCTCAGAGGTGTTGTTCCTGTCCATATATATGAAGGGGTTATCACTGCTTAATGGCATCATTGCTTGTAAATTAATTCAGGGCTGTCAGCAGCTCACCGCACTTATCAGTTAATGTGAACGAATAGGCTGGGGGGGGTTATATCTCTAGAGGATAGAGGGAGGAAAAAGGGGGATAAGGGGAAGGATGAGATGGTAGAAAGAGGGAGAGCGAGAGGGAGGAGGAATAGAGAGTGAAGAGAGAGAGAGAGAGAGAGAGAGAGAGAGAGAGAGAGAGAGAGAGAGAGAGAGAGAGAGAGAGAGAGAGAGAGAGAGAGAGAGAGAGAGAGAAGATGGGTGGGGGGATCCCTATTAGGGTGTCAGATGGGTCGGTAGTAGCAGTAGCCTCCTCCGGATGATAAGTGAATCCGACCTGGCACCCGATTCATCATCCCGGCTGGCCCAATATTGAGGGTCCTTCAGTTATCAGCACTATTTGTCCCAGTGTCACAACCCTGGCATAAATCTTCTACCGGGGTCCGTCTCGTTAAAATGACCCCCCCATAATGAGTGCAGTTGCCCCCACATGATCAGCCACCTCCAGCCCCCCCCCGACCCCTCAGTTGTTTCTTATTAACCCTTCACCCCCTGCATGTAAGTTCAATTCCCTGACGAAGATTTTGTATTGAAACAACCTTAGCCCAGATCCCATTGACGCCGAAGCTCCGGTGACAAATTGGGACAGACAGTGACAAATTGTTGGGAAAACACTCACTGCAGGGATTACATTTAGCACGGTGGAGGAGCCATTGGGAATTGGATTATGTGGGATAATGATGATCCAGAATAGTGCAGAAAATGCAGATGTAAATGTGAGTTAATTACCATTAGCTGATGTGTTTTTTTTTCTTTCACAAATCAATTGTACAGGAAGAAGATAATATGAAAATAGATAGAGCATTACGAAGTCTTTATCAAAATCCATTTAAAGAAAACAATGTCAGAACTACTTGAAGTGACTGTCCACACACGCATCTTCTTCGGTTTGGAAGTGAGGCACGAGTACCATATGGCCAATTGTTCTGGTTGCCTCACATCCTCAAGTATTTTGTTGTTCAATAACATTTCCCACCCTTTTTCACGCAATGGAAAGTGGGAGATACAGTGGGGCAAAAAAAGTATTTAGTCAGCCACCAGTTGTGCAAGTTCTCCCACTTAAAATTACGAGAGAGGCCTGTAATTTTCATCATAGGTACACTTCAACTATGACAGACAAAATGAGAAAGAAAAATCCAGAAAATCACATTGTAAGATTTTGAATTAATTTATTTGCAAATTATGGTGGAAAATAAGTATTTGGTCACCTACAAACAAGCAAGATTTCTGGCTCTCACAGACCTGTAACTTCTTCTTTAAGATGCTCCTCTGTCCTCCACTCGTTACCTGTATTAATGGCACATGTTTTAACTTGTTATCAGTATAAAATACACCTGTCCACAACCTCAAACAGTCACACTCCAAACTCCACTATGGCTAAGACCAAAGAGCTGTCAAAGGACACCAGAAACAAAATTGTAGACCTGCACCAGAATGGGAAGACTGAATCTGCAATAGGTAAGCAGCTTGGTTTGAAGAAATCAACTGTGGGAGGAATTATTAGGAAATGGAAGACATACAAGACCACTAATAATCTCCTTCGATCTGGGGCTCCACGCAAGATCTCCCCCCATGGGGTCAAAATGATCACAAGAACGGTGAGCAAAAATCCCAGAACCACACGGGGGGACCTAGTGAATGACCTGCAGAGAGCTGGGACCAAAGTAACAAAGCCTACCATCAGTAACACACTATGCCGCCAGGGACTCAAATCCTGCAGTGCCAGACGTGTCCCCCTGCTTAAGCCAGTACATGTCCGTCTGAAGTTTGCTAGAGAGCATTTGGATGATCCAGAAGAAGATTGGGAGAATGTCATATGGTCAGATGAAACCAAAATAGAACTTTTTGGTAAAAACTCAACTCGTTGTGTTTGGAGGACAAAGAATGCTGAGTTGCATCCAAAGAACACCATACCTACTGTGAAGCATGGGGTGGAAACATCATGCTTTGGGGCTGTTTTTCTGCAAAGGGACCAGGACGACTGATCCGTGTAAAGGAAAGAATGAATGGGGCCATGTATTGTGAGATTTTGAGTGAAAACCTCCTTCCATCAGCAAGGGCATTGAAGATGAAACGTGGCTGGGTCTTTCAGCATGACAATGATCCCAAACACACCGCCCGGGCAATGAAGGAGTGGCTTCGTAAGAAGCATTTCAAAGTCCTGGAGTGGCCTAGCCAATCTTCAGATCTCAACCCCATAGAAAATCTTTGGAGGGAGTTGAAAGTCCGTGCTGCAGCAACAGCCCCAAAACATCACTGCTCTAGATGAGATCTGCATGGAGGAATGGGCCAAAATACCAGCAACAGTGTGTGAAAAGCTTGTGAAGACTTACAGAAAATGTTTGACCTCTGTCATTGCCAACAAAGGGTATATAACAAAGTATTGAGATAAACGTTTGTTATTAACCAAATACTTATTTTCCACCATAATTTGCAAATTGAATTCATTAAAAATCCTACAATGTGATTTTCTGGATTTTTCTTCTCTAATTTTGTCTGTCATAGTTGAAGTGTACCTATGATGAAAATTACAGGCCTCTCTCATCTTTTTAAGTGGGAGAACTTGCACAATTGCAATTGGTGGCTGACTAAATACTTTTTTTGCCCCACTGTATATGCGAGAGCCCCCAATCTCCTACAGAGTAAGGACAGATCAAGAAATCGTTCTAACTACTTGTGACAAGTTGTGGAGACCAGCTAGACATCTGCTGGGCAGCGTCTGAGCCAGGGAAGAAGCAGTGGAGGAGAAACGACAGGTCCAAATGAATAGAGAAATATGACTAATAGGACTGTATCTTCCCAGGAGTCTCCAGGGGAAGGTATATGTATGCATAGACCTAATCTGATCTAGCGTCTCCTTACCCATATCTATCCTGTTAGCATCGCGAAGGCACATAAAGAATGGTATTCCCTCTCTAGTCAAGGTGTTTGGTTCAGAAACTACAGATGAGGCCGTCTTTAGTCGAAGCGTTTACTTGACAAAAAATCAACATTTTTTTGTCCTCTCATTGTACTTCCCGAAATGTCTGTCTTTCTGTATTTAAGTAATCAGTGTATTCGCTGCTGTGCAGGACATTCATTTCACCCCAGAATAAAGTACACGTCCTCACAAATGCATTCCAACATACCCTTTAACTGACGGTGTGAATGGCTGAAATATATTCACAGTAAAATGGGTTTGGCAAAACGTCAAAGACTAAACAATGCCAGCTTTGTAGCCACTGTAAAGACAACAATAAGGTACTATGCATCATCCTTTGTGATCGATTCTGTGGGACCATTATAGGCTATGGTTTCGGAGACAGCAACCCACAAAGCATTAGAGAGAGGTAATATCGGTGGTGATTTCTGCACATTCTGCTTGACTCTAAAGCCGCATTTCAGCTGTAAGCAAATGAAGCCAAATGAATAAAGCAGTCAAGCCATAAATGTATTAACAAAAAAAACATGCTGTTTGTTTAACATGTTGAAACTCCTGTGGATCGTCACTATCAGAGCGCTGGCCACCTTGTGCCCCCTACTGCTAGTGTCTGAGCACACACACGTGTGCACACACACACACACACACACACACACACACACACACACACACACACACACACACACACACACACACACACACACACACACACACACACACACACACACACACACACACACACACACACACACACACACACACACACAGACACACACACACACACACACACACACGTGCACACACCTCGATTGAGAGGGGAAAACAACACAAATCATCTCAAGTAATAAAAGTCCCAGGAACAATAGCAGAAGGCCGCCACTGCAGTGGTTGCAGCTGTGTTTTCCCCTTCTGTGTGCAGCTGGTTTTCAGAGGCCTCATCTCAGGGTTTGCCTCTACTGTTTGCTGCCCTGCCAGCTTGAAAGGCCTTGCTGGCTGTTTAAAGGTATCATTTGTTATTAAACAGTAGCACCGACTACTGCCTGAGATACAGTTATATAGGCTGAGGAAAGGAAATACTTTTGTTGTTCTGTCTGCTGGCTGGCACATTCAGGTACTAGAGTCCACTCAAGCACGATCACTAGCCAGTACATCCCCCCAGCCACTCCCCCCACCTCAGTTATCTAATTAGCCCAGACCCATCCATTAAGAATACTGGGCAGCAGGCCGGCAGCCATACGCGCATTACGAACCATACTAACCGTGCTACTTAGAGCCCATGAAGGCAATACATTCTCGTCTTAAAGCTGCGTTCTGCCCTCCTGCACCTATAATGATCGCTAATTGAATGAAGAAAGAGGAAGTCTGCGCTCTTGAGAATGGTGGATTCTGATTGGCTGGCGGATTGCGAGCCTTTCGGTTGCTCCAAACTGTCAGTGTTAATCAAGTCTCATCTCTTAACACTGGGCTGGTAGTTATCAATGAGGTTGAGATTAATATTCGGGGCGAAACAGATGATAAATCATTTGTGCGTAATTAGTGCACACGGCAAGGTTACAGCTGACATGAATTTTTATCTTAATTACGTGGGAAATTTGTTCCATTAATTTAATTTGGCTTGCTCGAATGAGTCCGACACCTAACAAAGTTAATCTTACACCTGTCATTGGCAGCAGGAGAGGAAAGGACTATGTGGGTTTGGGAGGAAGAAGGAAGTAGGTTCTTCATATTGCTGGCTCTTTTAAGGGGTGTGTGTGTCTGTCTGTTTGTTTGTGTGTGTGTGTGTGTCTGTTTGTGTGTGTCTGTTTGTGTGTGTGTGTGTGTGTGTGTGTGTGTGTGTGTGTGTGTGTGTGTGTGTGTGTGTGTGTGTGTGTGTGTGTGTGTGTGTGTGTGTGTGTGTTGTGTGTGTGTGTGTGTGTGTGTGTGTGTGTGTGTGTGTGTGTGTGTGTGTGTGTGTGTGTGTGTGTGTGTGTGTGTGTGTGTGTGTGTGTGTCTGTTTGTGTGTGTCTGTTTGTGTGTGTGTGTCTGTTTGTGTGTGTCTGTTTGTGTGTGTCTGTTTGTGTGTGTCTGTTTGTGTGTGTGTGTGTCTGTTTGTGTGTGTCTGTTTGTGTTTGTGTGTGTCTGTTTGTGTGTGTCTGTGTGTGTGTGTGTCTGTTTGTGTGTGTGTGTGTCTGTTTGTGTGTGTGTGTGTCTGTTTGTGTGTGTGTGTGTCTGTTTGTGTGTGTGTGTGTCTGTTTGTGTGTGTGTGTGTCTGTTTGTGTGTGTGTGTGTCTGTTTGTGTGTGTGTGTGTGTGTGTCTGTTTGTGTGTGTCTGTTTGTGTGTGTGTGTGTGTCTGTTTGTGTGTGTGTGTGTCTGTTTGTGTGTGTGTGTGTGTGTGTCTGTTTGTGTGTGTCTGTTTGTGTGTGTGTGTGTGTGTCTGTTTGTGTGTGTGTGTGTCTGTTTGTGTGTGTGTGTGTCTGTGTGTGTCTGTTTGTGTGTGTGTGTGTCTGTTTGTGTGTGTGTGTGTCTGTTTGTGCGTGTCTGTTTGTGTGTGTGTGTGTGTGTCTGTTTGTGTGTGTGTGTGTCTGTTTGTGTGTGTGTGTGTCTGTGTGTGTCTGTTTGTGTGTGTGTGTGTCTGTTTGTGTGTGTGTGTGTCTGTTTGTGTGTGTCTGTTTGTGTGTGTGTGTGTCTGTTTGTGTGTGTGTGTGTCTGTGTGTGTCTGTTTGTGTGTGTGTGTGTCTGTTTGTGTGTGTGTGTGTCTGTTTGTGTGTGTCTGTTTGTGTGTGTGTGTGTCTGTTTGTGTGTGTGTGTGTCTGTTTGTGTGTGTGTGTGTCTGTTTGTGTGTGTCTGTTTGTGTGTGTGTGTGTATCTGTTTGTGTGTGTGTCTGTTTGTGTGTGTGTGTGTGTGTCTGTTTGTGTGTGTCTGTTTGTGTGTGTGTGTGTCTGTTTGTGTGTGTGTGTGTGTCTGTTTGTGTGTGTGTGTGTCTGTTTGTGTGTGCTCGTGAGTGAGTGAGTGAGTGCACATGTGCAAGTATGTGCATGTGGCCATAAATAAGCAAAAACAGGAGCACCTCAGCCTCTGCCCATCTGTTCTAGAATTTCCCCCAAATCACCAATTCTCTTAGTTAACAACTAGGGCATCATGTTGTTGGAAAATTATAACCTTGATTTGTAGAACTGACGTATCGAATCAGACATTTTGCAATGGAGGGTTTAATGAGCTTCGTTTCATGGAAGTCACAGAGTGTGACAGTACATTGAGTGTATTATTATGTCTGGTGTCACCAGACAGTGTCAAGGCTGTTCATTGGCTCTCATCAGGGAGAGGAGGCCGCCACAAGGCCCTTTGTCATGGATAGCTGCTTCATATAATTAGCATACTTGATTAAAAAGTAGGAATTGGACAATAACCCTGGAATTATTCAATCAGATGCCTCATTTTTCTCGGTACCTAACAGGCTGAATTCACGGCTTGTGTCGCGTGCGCAAGCATTGCAAAATAAATGTAGAAATCTATATTATTCAATTATTGCAACTACACTGCTGGCGCGCATCAACGAGCGTCTGCGTTGCCAAGGGCTAAAATAGAAGTCAGTTCTATTTGTGATGCAGATTGCGCTGCAAGTCCTGCCTCTCCCATCTCCTCATTGGTTTATAGAAGCAGGTACCCTTCTGTAGCTCAGTTGGTAGAGCATGGCGCTTGTAACGCCATAGTAGTGGGTTCGATCCCCGGGACCACCGATACGTAGAATGTATGCACACATGACTGTAAGTCGCTTTGGATAAAAGCGTCTGCTAAATGGCATATATTATTATTATTATTATTATATTACCCACATGCCATCTCCTCATTGGTTATACCCACGTGGGTGACTGAAAGACGAACGAGGTCAGTGGCGGTAATGCACCTAATTTACGAAAGTTGCCAATCGCAATATAAAGTCAGGAGAAGAAAAATCCTGGAAGGAGGAGAGATGACTAGAAATAATTCGGTTGACCATTTTATGTGTGGATTAATTGGCGGAGTAGGAAACATTGTGCCTTTCAGGTAAAATAACAACTCAATGTTTATATCCCAGGACAAATTAGCTAGCAACAGCAAGCTAACTAAATAGGACAAATTAGCTAGCAACAGCAAGCTAACTAAATAGGACAAATTAGCTAGCAAGTGCAAGCTAACTAGCTCAATTGCCATAAATGTTTAATGATTTTCGACCTGTCCCCAAATTAATATAATTGTTTCAGAGTTTGTTTTGATATTTGAACCTGAATGTCGTGATCGCGTTTGGTGTGGGGGGACAAAATCAATTTATGCACGATGGCGCATGATGGCGCACGATGGCGCACGCATGCAGCCGGTTTGGGTTTCGTGTATGAATCAGATCATTTAGTAGCAATATTGCAACAGTTTTTGTGAACATAATATCGAAATGGGCAACACAGAAAACAAGATATCAAAATAATAAGACTTCAAAACAAATCACAGTTTTAAAGTGGATGTCCTTTGGTCAGAATGTCTTTTTTTAAGTAGAGCTTGTAGTCCAATAGTGCCATAATAACAAGCACAATAGTACTACAGGAAATAACTGAATTTAATGAACTCAAAACCTTAGTACCGATTAGAAGAGAAGGGGGAACCTGAAGGGATAATCAGATATCCCACTCTCTGAGGGGGTCTCAGGAGTTGGGATATGCAAAATACACATATTTCTAATTCACACATGCTATACTACCCGGGACAGGTATAAGCATCCACGAAATGAATAATTATTCATATTATTATCACGTTCGACATTAAGCCATGATAATTACACGACCAATCCCGTGACACTGAAGGTTAACCGAACGGGAAAGCCCCGAAAATGACTGATTTAAAAACAAAGGGGCCTTAATCGAATTCACCTGCTCCTCAGTCATTAAAACTGGCAACTCTATTACCTGGCCGTAATTCACAGTCCATGATGGCCTCCGCCATTCTAATAGAACGTCTCTCCCGCTGTAATACAGACACCTCAGGTTTTGGAGCCATTTGTCAAGCCTGTGATTTCACCTGGAAACTAGGTTTTTACCCCACGGAGCAGCTCTCAGCTCCTCAAACACTTACTCTGGCACGGAGCAGCTCTCAGCCCCTCGCCCGTCACTTACCCTGGCACGGAGGAGGGCGAGCTAATGATCGACTGATTCAGAAAGAGACACTCAGGAAAATAAAGGGGGATTGGTCAGTTCTAGGTTACATTACTGTCTTGATATTAGATCAGATGGTGATGCTTGAAGACGCTGCTGAGAATGATGACGAGGGGGAGGAAGATGATGACGAAGAGGACCCTGAGTATCACAAGTAATATTGAAGTGCTTCACACATTTTACCTCAGACTGCAGCCTCAAGACACCGCGTCAGCATATAACGCCATAGGGAGTCTCCGAGCTGCTCTTGAGACCAGGTGAAGACAGGTTGAAGCCAGATGAAGGAGGCTCCCTGATTAGAAACAGACTACTGGAGAACATCTCCTCTCTCTAGTTCTGCTTCATTGGCCAGGTGATGACCTCTAAGAGCTGGAGAGAACATCATTATGGAGCTGCCTCAGTACTAAGAGGACAGACGGGAAAGAGGACGGAAGATCCTAGTCTTGCTCAAGTATCCAAGGATTTCAGGCTCTGTAGGATAGTAGGAACATCAAACTACAGATCATCAAAACAGTGTCTTAGAATCCAATGTGGGCACTTGATTAATGAAATCAATGTAAAAAAAAAATCCCTATAATCCAATGTTTTCTGGGAGGGCAATGTATAAGCAGATGTAGGTAGTCCTACTTCTATTAAATGAACGTCTTCACAGCGAATGTGCTGCTATTGTTTTCACAGCGGTGCTGTATTAGGATTAAATTACATTTATAATAAATTAGTAACTGCATAAAAAATAAATGCATGTTGTTCCCTTCTGGTGAATGTATAAGGATTACATTACAAATACAATTTGACTTTGATAGATTAGGATATCCAGCATTTAGCCTAGGATTGGACAGCATGTGGACAACAGCGCTCTCCTGTGGTGAGCAAAAATACTCAAACGCACCTGTCCAAAACGAAACAGTTAGATTAGAGCACCACCTGCAGGTGAAAAGGCACCATGTCCATATAACATGTTCAGTACTGTAATTTCCTCCTTAGCTACAGTCTTTATCTCCATTCTACCCAGTGTCATGCAAGACAACATGCGTCGATTGTAACACTGCACTCACATCTCTATTTCATTCATATAGACTGTTACATATTTCTAAATGTCAAGTACTTAGTTCAATTGTTTATAACAGCAGTGGTTGATGAACGCTGACTGCTGAGCTGTCCATCTAAGCATCAGTCTCCATCACTGTGCCCAGTTTCCACCCTGGCATTTCTCACACCAGAGTTGAGGTGGTACTGGCAAATGTATCCACCATTATGGCTCTGGCTCTATAAATCCCTAGAGCCTCCGTTGCTCATTAATCTAGCAGTGTGTTTAGGATGACTGGGACACAGATGGCATTGAACTAGAGCCACTGGAGCCCTGCTAGCTCTTCAGTAGGACTGGCTAGTTGTCACCAATGGGGTGTGAAGGTGTTTAGAGCTGAGCAGACCTCCAGACCTCCATGTCCTGCAGAGTACCAGATAAGCAGCCACTTTCTATATGGCTTTGAGGGGAGCCTGGAGGGGCTGTCTTGGCGAATTAAGAGAGCCAGGAATCAGTGGTTACATTCCACTCACTGTAGTAACATCATATGCACAGTAAGCTGTAATCTATCAACTGGTATGAAAAGAAGAATACACCTGTATGGCAGGAACTGGCTGATAATGTTGTCTGTCCCTCGTTGTAAGATCGTAGATGGAATTCATTTGTATTGAATCAACAGACAATCTATTGTCAATCTAGTTCATGTTCAGTGGCTATTGTATACGTGTGTTCATATACAAGCCTGAATGACTGCGCAGGTCGAAATGCACTCATGGTTTGTGCTTTCAGCAGCTGAAACACTGTCCAAGTGGACTGTCTGGTTCTCTGTTTCTGGAATGACAAACTGTAGCAAGAGACCTGATTGGTTGACCAGAACGAGATGGCTTGATGCAACCTGGGCATAACAGGTGCCCCACTAGCTATTCAGGACTCATGGAGGTCCCACCCTGGTCCCTCCCCCTTCCTTCCCACCCACCCTCAGTAGCTGAGAGCAGCTGCTCCAGCATACAGTAGAGCTGATCTGCAGTAGCCACGGCTCCAGATGTCTCTGCTGGGAGGTATTAGTGGAGGGTCATGCTCTGGAATTTACTGCAAATCTTCCCCATCCTTCACTGCCACCAGAATGCGCAGACCCCCCTGGAGTTTGGCCCTGAGACGAGTTAGGGGGAAGCATTTCAGTGCGACACCTACTGGATTTTTGTAAACCCTAGCATTAGGCCTAGGCTATATGTGTATGAGGTATGGTGAGTTTTAAGGGAAAGCACTGATTAATAATGGTTTACTGACTGTAGTGGCTCCCACATGTGTGACAGGTCCAGTGAAATCCCCATCCAGTGAAATGCAAACCTTGTTAAAGCTCAACTCTGTTTGCTTTTTAAAGCCAGGTGGTCATGGCGATGGTCACTTAAAGGTCAGAGGCCGAGAGAATGGGCAATCTATTACTCGGCACTGACGGGCACTATTTCCACCGCCAGGTGTGGTGAGCGCTGTGACAGCGATTGTTAATGGTTGGCATGCCACTAATATGGTGCAGATGTCTTCACGTGGTTCCCCCACCGCCGAAATGTTTCATTGGAGTGAACGAATTAGGCAGGCGGCCGCAGAACTGAAACTCAGACACAACTGGAGGTTATTCCTTAGGGCACATCGTAGCAAAACGCTTCGCAAGAGACAAAGATAAATGTCTTATTGGAGGTGTTCAAATAGTCCCTCCCTGTTTCAGTCAGTTTTCTTCCGTTTGGTGCCGAATGAATACAGCCCTGACAATCAAAAGTGATAGGCCTACTTCCTCTCTCATACTGTAACTGTCTGTATGGATATTCCGTGAGAAAACCTATACCAACATGCTGTTTAGAGGCAGGTCTCCATAATGGAATGTATTACAATGTATGCTATTACACCACATGTTTACTGAAGAAAATAGGCAGGTTGGTTGAACAGCTGAAAAATATAGGCCTACATCAGGAACATGCATGTGTCCAAAATGGCACCCTATTCCCTATATAGTGCAATACTTTTGACCAGAGCCCTATGTGTTGTGATCAAAACTAGTCCACTACACAGGAAATCGAGCGCTATTTGGGACGCAAACCTGGTTTGAGGAGCATTTAGCTAATGGCAAGAACTGAGCCCTTGGTCATGGTGAAAGGATGCAAATTGTTGAGTCATAAATCCTCATCTTGTCATCCTCTCGATTTTTTCTTGTCTGAGGTAAGAGGGTTTGCAGAGAAACACGCCATCAGGCCCACAGGGCTTTCATTCTCTCCCCTGTCTGGTCTTGTCTGGAGAGCCAAAGCAATAGGACCAATTGTTATTCTGTAGGGAAGACTGATGGTGCAGCAAGTTGAGCAGTGCTTTCACTTTTATCAGAAAGGAAGATGTATTGAGCAATGCATACACGTCTATGGCTTGGCTTTATGTCTGTACTGGTTACGTTTTGCTTTCGGCTTTGCTATCCCCATCTTTACCTGAGGATGGGATTGGAAACTTCTTCCTTATAGGAATCATATTTCTGGTCACTGGTCTTATCACAAAAATAACTTCATGTTTATCAGTATCAAAAACCTCCACCACAATAATACATCTGTTGGCCGCCTGCTGTAAAGGGTTATGTGTAAGGGTTCACGTGGGTAGGACTATTTCAGTACATGGGTTCAGGGCACTTTACTCAGAAGTCAAATGGACTACGAGACAAATCAATAAAGTTGATATTACACACAAGTATGTAATACTGAACCGACATTTCGGCACAAAGCCTGCGTTTACCCAGGCAGCACAATTCTAATTTGTCTTTTCACCAATCAGATCAGCTCTTTTGTCAATAATTGGAGAAAATATCTGAATTGGGCTGCCTGTCTAAACGCAGCCAGAGTGACTGCCTGAGGGCTATGACTTCGTTGAAACAGGTTATTTGTATGCAGTGCAATCAGCTCAAACAATGGCAATAGTGAGCGGTAACACAATCTTAGTGGTGTCCTCTGTGATTTTTTAAAACAATTCATATCTGGCTTCCATTCGATAATATCCAAAGGAATTGAATGAAATACTCTTTTATTGAGTGTTTATAGAGTGTGGTTTGTCTGAGGCTGAGGGAGGAACCAACATGCAGCCAACTAAGCCACATTCCCTCTCCCCACCACAGAGTGAGACATCCGACCAGGTAGGATCATAGCCTGACAGATAGAAGGATCAGGGAAGACCCGGGGCCCCGTACACTGACATGGAATCTGAACCTTGGAAGGGCATTTGAGAACTACTTGCAAGCCAATTGATCCCATTTATTTTCGATGGCAGGCTTATCAGCCATTTATTCAACATAGGAACATAGCATAGGTCTAGGTCTGGAACCAAACGTGTTCTACCTTGAACCCGAAAGGGGTTCACAAAGGGTTCTCCTATGGGGACAGCCTGTAGTGCTAACATCCTTATTTGAGCCACTTAACCATAACATTAGCTTACTTGGAAAAAGGAAAAAAATAGGTCAATGGAATGTACAGTACATCATTAAGTACATGCAAACAACAATACTGTGTGTCTACTCAGATTTAGCTAGTGCAAAGGGCTTGGAGATATTTTTCAAATGTTTTCCCCTCCAGATAATCCAGCCAATATAGACGGAATAATCCATTTGTACGCATGCATACACACACTGTCGGTATAGGTCGTGCGTTGTTGTATTCATTCAATTACATAGCAAGATGATAGGAACGGGAGGAGGTGTTAAGTAACACAAATAAATATATACAGCTAATCATTTATGGTTGAGGCAACATCTATTCCTAAGGAGAGCTTTAGCAGCATGGAGATATGTGTGACTTTTAGTTTAAACTTCACATTGCATACACAGCGCAAGTGGCAAGTGAGTAGGATGCAGAGCGTGGAAACAGACCCTCAGGGCCTGCAGAGGCTAACATGGCCCACAACAACCCGTTATTATTTACAGCTTCGATACAGGTGTAGGATCTTAAATGGATCACCCTGTTGCAAGGCAACTTTCCTGCATGCAAGACATTTTCAACGTGCAGTGTATTTGAGGTTTAAAAAGGCTTCTGAAGTTTGTCATTTCCACTTTGGAAATGCAGACCAGATTTTCCCTTACGAAAAATGTATCAACCCCTACAAAAATAGCCATGAATTATAATCCACATAATAATTCAAATTTCCTGTTGTTGCAGGATTATTTTCCTGTTGTAGCAAACTGGGTCAAATTCAGATCCTACGTTTGTATAGGGGCTGCAACTGTAAAAACATGAGGAATATGGGGGTAGAGGAGGATAAAAAGCATAGCTGCTGACAAAGAAAAATTTCCTAGCTTTTGCTTTCTGCTCAACATCTCTCTCACAGACTTTCACCAGAACTGACAGTAGACATAAGAATATTATCAAGGCATTGGGAAGGATCGCCTCAGAACCAGGTTATTTGTCCTATCGTACCAACTCCTCGCCACTCATTGTCATTGCCAAACAATATTTGGCTCGACAATGAAAGCAACGGAGTTGGCAAGAGAACAGACAGATCTGGGACCAGAGTATGAGAAGGAGGCTTCAGGTGTAAGAATGAGAAAAGGATCTTACAGACGCTCCATGTACTGTATGATAAGATGTATTCTGGAGATAAGCAGCTGTTCTGAACAATACAATAAACCAATCCAGCTAGCACAGTTTAGGCTCTTCCGTGATCCATGTGTAAAAGCGTCCTCTGGCTAAGTGGCTAGGATTGCTCATAATAGCCTAACAGGCTAACAAACCATGCAGTGCTATGGTCAATGTCCATTTGACATAGTATCAGCCAGGTTGGAATTGTATTCCTATCTAGGGTGGTGAGAGCGACCCCCTACGTCACAATGATGAATGACCTCATGGCGACGACTTTGAAGAGAAAGAGGCAACCGACAGAAACCCTAAAATGCATGAATGGTAACGTAGTGCAATGCCCATCGCAAGTGAATCCGTCGTGCTTACAGTGGGATCTCCTCATATAGAGATGGGAGAAGTGTGCTATTGTCATTTGGCCCTGTATCCCTCCACATCACACAAGCTCAAGGCCTATTTTGTAGCCTGGTTAAACCAGACTGAATGCTTCGCTCACCATTGTCTCACACAATGGGGAAGCATAGACAACTCTGTGTATTAATATACAGTAGATGGCTCTGAGGCTACCTATTTTGCACTTTCCTTCTCTCAAATAGGTTCATTCGGTCAGAGGAGACGCGGTATGAAGCTGACTCACAGGGCAGTGTTTAATTTGTCCTGTAAAGTAATTACATTTCTCTCAGTCTGCGTCCCAAATGCCACCCTATTCCCTATGTAGTGCATTACTTTTGACCAGAGCTCTATGGTTCTGCAGGTAGTGCACTGAAAAGGGTGCCATTCAGGACGCAAACAGTCAGTCTGTCTGTAAAATAATCACACAGGCCACTGGCTAGATCCATGGGACTACAGTAGCCGGCTGGCTAATCTGGCACAGATATTTTCACACATGTTGATTAATGTGCATTGCCCCTTTCAAATAAAATCAAGTGAAGATGAATGGGAAACAACTACTATAACAGGGATATCATACCCAATGTGTGCATTTGCTTGTATTATATGCAATAAATGAAGAGAACAGCAATAACCTCCAACCTGTATGCTCTCATAACTTACCCTCTGAACCACTGGGACACTGAGTAGCCAATGGTTACTCAAGCAGGATTAAAAACCTCAGATTCACGGTCGTTCCAGACATCTGAATTCTGTGCAGAATATATCATTTTGAGCCCCATATTTACTTGGCTCTCAGATGGAAAAGTCAACAGAAAGTCTCTCAATATGAGACCCAGAGAGACCTGTCATGGACATTTCATTGGCAGAACATAGTTGTTTTCTTAAGTTCTTTATTGTTCAATTAATCCAAAGACAATGGCTATTCATCTGAAGTGTAACAAACCGCAGCAAAAACAAAGACTATTCATTCACACAATATTCTAATAGATCACCCCCCTGTAACACACATCTCAGAAATATACACACTGTCTACTGTAAACGTACAGCTGAAAACAGTGTATCATAAAGACATGAAAAATAGCACTTTATCAAATAATATGGCGCTATATCGTATGTAACGTCACCTAATATGTGTGCATGTCAGTAACTGAAAGTAAAATTGAAGCATTATTAGTGCACAGATAGGAATGGGGTAAGATAGACGGAAAGCGGTAGAATTGTGTTGATGATGCTTAGTACAATTGGAATAATGTGGGTAAACGTGGGCTTCAACAAAAGCATGCTTTCACAGTATAACGATACAGCTGATGGTAAAAGCTGTGAAGGGAGAAACCAGTGTATCACTGAGTGGAATTTAAAAAATGTCAAAAATAACATTTAACTCTCAGATTTTGTCCAACCATTGTGCTGTTCTACCAATAGAAAGCCTCCATGATCTGTAGTCCTGCATTTTGCAAGCACGCACGCACGCACACACCAAACACACACACACACACACACACCACATTACCCCACATCAGCTATGTCTTGCCTACATTGGACACCTAATCAACAGCCAACAGCCCTCGCGAGGGCAGAGCAGTCACTGTACTGCTTTAACATAGCGATCCCAGATCCACACACGGCCCGTCTGCACGTCCTCCTGTCAGTCACCATCTAAACCTAATCCTGTCAGTCATCATCTAACCCTAAACCTGTCAGTCACCATCTAACCCCAACCCTGTCAGTCATCATCCTCTTTGCCTATCTCTTCAGGTAGCGGTGTGCTGAAGTCCTGAAAACATGTTCTGAAGTAGCCAACCAGGGACTCAGACAGGTGCTGTTGGCTCTGCAGGGACAGGAAGTGGCCCTCGTCTGGGTAAAGCTGTCTCAAACAAAGGTCAAACACAAGGTCATTGGGACTGTCATTCCTGTAGTGAAGTGTGGTTACTCGTTTATTAGTTAGGAGGAATAAAAAAGTCACTTAATGTTTTTCCTGAGTCATATTGTGTGTGTGTGTGTGTGTGTGTGTGTGTGTGTGTGTGTGTGTGTGTGTGTGTGTGTGTGTGTGTGTGTGTGTGTGTGTGTGTGTGTGTGTGTGTGTGTGTGTGTGTGTGTGTGTGTGTGTGTGTGTGTGTGTGTGTGTGTGTGTGTGTGTGTGTGTGTGTGTGTGTCGCAAATATATTGGCTAGCAATCAAATTCACTTCAATAATCACATTACGTAATCACTCATTCAACATTTTCATTCAAATTTGTGGATCACGGCTCGTACCTGCATTGTGTAGTTCGCTCCAATTTTGATCAAGTGCTTAATCAACTCCGCTGAATGTTGGAAATGAACATTTGCTGAGAAAAGAACAAAAAAAACACCAATTTGGTTTCACAAATTGTCTTTGAAAACAACACAAGGCCAACCGCTGATTACGACGTACTTAGGATCGTCTATTTTCCATTTTTGTTGGACGAAAGGGTAATTACCATCAGCTGTTCCGTGAATCAACAGAAAATCCGGTCCTTGGGGTCCTTTCATCATGTTTCCTTGCAGTCCTTTCATATTTGGAAGCACTCTAGAAACCTTAGAGAATAGACATGGGAGACAGTGTAACCTCAAGGTTTTCTATTTTATTGAACCTTGATCTTGACAGGGAGTCATGCTGAGACCAAGGTCTCTTTCACAGATGAGCCCTGTAAACACATCAATACACATCAATACACACTTCAATGTTCCCATCAATATTCACATCCAATATACACATCAACACACACATCAATGTTCCCATCAATATTCAGACCAAAATACACATCAATATACGCATCAATAGTCACAGCAATATTCACACAGCAATATTCACATCAATATACACTATACACATCAATATACACATAAATAAGAAAAACAAAACCTCAGGTTTGAACAGAAAGCAATATCTGAGGGAAAACCAACCACAGCAGTGAATAAAGAGTTTGTGAAAAGATTACGATATACAACTAGCCTTGTTGAATCAGACTGCTCACTTATTCCTTCACTTCACAATCAATGCTGAGCACAGTGTCGTCTGTTTGAGCCAGGCTACAATACAGGACTGGATCAAACCTGTCTAGCACCCCCAGGCGATCCAGTGTGTTGCTTCATTAACAGAACGTGTTCATGTCTTTTTCCATCTACCTCTCAGGACTGTATGAGTGATGCCCTGCTGTTTTTTTAACGATCATCTTGACCTGCTTCTCTGGACTCGCATCATTTACATTTGAAATGGCTCGAACTGTGTGGCCCACATATCAACAACCCACTTTCAGGGGAACACTTTCACCGATTACACTGTAATCTCAGACAAGTTATTATTCTGACTGATGAACAATACCTGGCCTATGAACACCCGACGACGCACGCACGCACGCACGCACGCACGCACGCACGCACACACACACACACACACACACACACACACACACTTCAGTGTGACAGTTCCCACTGTTCCCCAATCTGCTGTGATAAACTGTACAACCCACAAATAGAAAACCATCAATAACACCAACAGATTGACTGTGATAAACAACTTACTTGATAACTGTTGTCGTTCTTTGACGTCAGGCCAAAGTACCGCTCTGAAAATGCTGAAGCTTTGTGTAGAGGAAGTACACAATGTTTCAAAAAATGTATTCAGTTCTTTCAACTCCAATTTCATTGATAATCAAATTTGTACAGTATTTCATGTCATTTGTTGTGGAAAATGTACTCACGCAAAACACACAGCACCGGTCTCCCAATCCTTGATTGAGCCTAAACCTAGACTGAAAAGCTATTTCAATGGAGATTGTCCATTCAGCTTGCTTTTCAATCCAGGACTAGGTCTAATCTCTGTCAAGGAAGCTGAACGAAAGGGTAAGATCATGGAAACATTACTCACCGTAAAGTTTCCAGTCAATCACTGGGGAATTAGCAGCTGCACACTTAATCAGCGCAGTGGACCTCAGAAGCATCAAGGTGAGGTAAGCACCGTATCCCTGGAAAGAGAAGAAACACCTTCACTTGTTGAACACGCACAGTGTGAATCATGGTGATCAACTGAAAGACAGCAGTTAAACTTGCCTTGCCGTAGATTCCGATCCGCGCGCGGTCAATGTATGGGAGTGTCATCAAGTATCTGTAATAAGTCAATAAAAACAACCCAAAACCGAATGACTAATTCTTTTTCCAGACATTTCATGAGGGCTTTAACACAGATGACTGACAGGGAAGTTTAAGACTGTACAACCATGCCATACATTTTCAATGGATTTCAATGGAAAGGGGAAAATACTGTATCATATTACATCATATTGTATCATATCACATCCTGTCTTATCTTATGGTATTGTATTATATCATATTGTATGGCATCATATCACACTGTATATCACATCTCATGTATTGCATTGTATATAGTATATTATCATCTAATAGTGTATATCGCATCGTATATTTTTATTTTATTTGACCTTTATCTAACTGGCAAGACAGTTAAGAACAAATTCTTATTTTCAATTAAGTCCTAGGAACAGTGGGTTAACTGCCTTGTTCAGGGGCAGACCGACAGATTTGTACCTTGTCAGCTCGGGAATTCGAACTTGTAACCTTTCGGTTACTAGTCCAATGCTCTAACCAGTAGGCTACCCTGCCGCCATATTGTATGTTATGTATATTACACATACATATTATATATATTCTTTCTATATTCCGTCCATAATGTCTATACATTAAATATTAATGTATAGACATAATTAAATATACATATACATATACATATATATATATATATATATTGTTCAGAAGTTTACATACACTCAATTAGTATTTGGTAGCGTTACCTTTTAAATGTTTAACTAGGGTCAAACGTTTCAGGTAGCCTTCCACAGGCTTCTCACAATAAGTTGGGTGAATTCTGGCCCATTCCTCCTGACAGAGCTGGTGTAACTGAGTCAGGTTTGTAGGCCTCCTGCTCACACACGCTTTTTCAGTTCTGCCTACAACATTTCTATAGGATTAAGGTCAGGACTTTGTGATGGCCACTCCAATATCTTAACTTTGTTGTCCTTAAGCCATTTTGCCACAATAATGGAAGTAGGCTTGGGATTATTGTCCATTTGGAAGACTCATTTGCGACCAATATTTAACTTCCTGACTGATGTGTTGTGAAAACAAATACTTATTTTCCACCATAATTTGCAAATAAATTCATTACAAATCCTACAATTTGATTTTCTGGATTTTATTTTCTCATTTTGTCTTTCATAGTTGAAGTGTACCTATGATGAAAATTACAGGCCTCTCTCATCTTTTTAAGTGGGAGAACTTGCACTCTGGGCTTCAACATAGCTCATCCTAATATGTCTATATATTTTTATTGCATTCTTTTACTTTTATATTTGTGTGTATTGTTAGATATTGCTACACCCGTAATACGTCTGTTAAATATGTGTATGCAACCCAAAAATGATGTCATATCTCATCACGTCACATGCTGGTCGGAGGTTACATACTCCAATGCAGCTATCTGGTCCTGAACATCCACGGTACCCAGGCGCTGGTGGACCTGCTGCAGGACTCTCAGGCCCCGGAAGCCTGTCCCCCTGCCATCCAGCCTGGCCACAATCACCTCATCACAACTGACCAGCACCGAGTCCCAACCCAGCTCATACTCATCACTCACTGACTGACTGCCAGGCCCACCATCACTAAGAGAGGGGCGGAAGGGGGAGGGAGAGAAAGAGAGAGAGAGAGGGTGGTTGATTTAAGCTTCTTAAACAAGTTAACTCATCTAAAGTTCCATATTATGTGAAAACATCTTCCCTGAATTAAAGAAAGCATAATCTCACATCATGGAGTTGGAGTTAGAAAATCATTGTGTTTGTTCTCAAGGTAAAGTTTTCAGTTCTAAGCGTATTGCTGAATGAAAATGTACTTATGACTGTGTAACTATATTAGAACACTAGGAAAGAGGAGCGATGCTTACACAATCAAAAGAAGGCCATAGAGAAGAGATTCAGAAAAGTCAAGGGGATAGGTGAGTTTCAAAGGCAGCTCTGTGAGAAGAAAATATTGAATTACAGTAGTTATTAAAATAAACAATATACTGTAGCGAGAAAGCGAGAGAATGAGAGAACGAGGAATAAAAAGTGACCGGCAGACTATATAGCAGAGAGAGAGAGAGAGCTATAAAAATAAAGAAATATACACAGAGAGAAATGGTTAGTTACCAAAGTCTTCACTTGGAATAACCCTGACATCTGATTTAGAGATCTTTTTGATTTCCAAGGCAGCTCTCAGAGGCATGTTGTTGTCCAATATAAAGTAAGCTGTGAGGATAAAGTGTGAAAGTAACCATTAACACACTGTGTGTAAAGGGACACAATGACACTGATTATATTGGGTATTAAACTGTGATGGGAAAATCAATCAACAGATTGTTTCAAGAAGCAGGTTCATTTGAGTTGTACATTTTTCTAATACAGTTGGCTGACTTCACATAGGCCACTGCATCTAAACCACATGTCCTGTGAACCTTTGTTTTAGACTGTCAACAATCACATCATTTCAGTACAATTATGCCTCATATTCAGGATCATTGAAAAGCACCCAGGCATATAAAAGACAACTCAATATCATTTGCATTAAAAACACTTCCCAGATGCTCATTTAAACCTTGCCAGAACATTTCATTTGGACAGCTGTTGAAAATCTATTTCACACGATGTGAAACACAGCCAACAATCTCGTGGCCAAATATGAAATAGGAACCATTAAAACAGGCTGGAAGCAGTACAGTACAGTACAGGACACGAGAGTTCATATCAATACGTAGTATTACTCACTGTTTACATCGGTAAAACTCTGCAGCATCACAGATGGAGCACCGGGACCTGTGGAACAGAAGATACACAAGCAATACTGCTTTGCATCGTTTTGAGACTGAACAAACACTATGATATTCTAACATAGTAGTATTGTAGCTACCCTAGCCTATGTAAGCCCAACGACGTCACCCGTTGGGATATAGTTATTAGAGCAGTGGTTAGGAGACCCGGGCGCCATCTGCTACTATATCATAAAATACATAATGGCATAATTGACATAATTACTCCCTAAACAATATCTCATACATTACCCAGAATAGGTTGGGTTTTTACTAGAGTGGCTGTAACATATCCATATGAAGCTGTATTTGTCGGAATGATTTCCAGAAGGAAAAACACAGACCAGGCTCGTACCTTTACACTGTAGAATAACATGCTGTTTGTTCGGGCTGATGTCTGCATCAAAGAACGTGCATGCTTCCTGGTTCATCTCACAGGTCAAACATCGTTGAGAGAACAGACCAATAGTAGATGCACTGAAAGAGGGATCTTTTTGTTTGTTTGTTTAGCACTTCTTCACATTCTTGAGATAATTGCATGCCAACAATGTACTACATCTATGCAATACGGATTGGCAAGTCAAACTGGAGCTGAATAGGGCTAACAGCTACTAGAATGCGGCTGAAATGTCTGGTGATATTGAGCAGAATATTTTCACCATGCGCATTTCATCACGGGGAAAATGTTTTAGAATCATTTCTCACCTGTACACGTGTCTCTTTTGTGGGGAGTCTTGAGTACCGATAAAATATCTATGTAGGTGAAAGCAGAATGACTTTAACCAGGGCAAGTACAGGAATCTATAGTAACAAATAGAATAGTTTCAACAGAAGAGATGTTTGAAAAGAGGAAAAAAAGGTCAACACTTGTTGAAGCTCATATCTGTGACACGAAATATGACATGAAATTATTCTCATAACTGATCTGAACGGATCTGACACACTTACATGGTTTGCTCCCCCTCATCATAGGCTAATATCTTGGTCACCTCCCAGTTGCCTGACGTCAAGTGACGGGCATCATTTTGATCACTTCTGAACTGAGAAAAGACCAATTGTGATTTTTTTTTCGATAAAAAAACATGTTTTAAAAAATTTAAAAGACAACGAGAGCAATGAAAAATCCGGAGAATGACAAGACAATCAATGTGTGTTTCAGAATTGGAGTATGACAGCACCCACCGATTTGGTGAACATGGCAATATGATGGAAGTCTCCTTGTCCCCCCTGCTTCACCGGTATGGTCAGGAAAAACCTACTCCCGTCCTTTGAAAAAACTGGCTCCTGGTTCTGAGGACATTGGATTTAAGGGACAGTCAACGTGCATCAATTTCCTCTTTACTATTAGCATATAGATACAATACTCACTGTTTTAAAATTGCAGCACAATTTGGAGCAAATCGAGCCCACAATAGCATTCAAATAAAATGCTACTCGGTGGAAATATGAATTGCTAATATTATAGAACATTTATATTTCAGCTTACCTGTCTGGTGAGCCAGAGATCTGAAGCTTCCTCATGTTTCTGAAATTCAAGTGAAGGAACACGTCTTATATCCAACATGGAGTACGACACAGACGACACCAATAAAACCCATTTCTAGTGAGGACCATCTTAGTGTAGGTGAAGGAAAAGCCCACCTGTACACAGGATCCAACGGTGGCGTCACACACAGTGATGAAGGACACGTTCTGGGGCCGGTTGAGCCATCGAACCGCTGCATGGGTGTTGCTGATCCACTTCACCATACTCACATAGTGTTCTCTGGGTCGACGTCAGACAAACATTCAGACGTATAGCAACTACTTCTCTGGGCCATTTGAATCATATTTCTGAATTATGGTTGTGTACTTGTGAATAGCACTTGATCAAACATGCACTGTGTCATGACATTGCCCTCTTTGGGTACAGCAAGCCCCATCCCCCTCTCCCTGTCTCCTACACACAGGCTGCTGTGGTCAGAGAGAGGTCGTAAATTCCCGGAGGAGATTATCTCCTCATGGTCACAGTATAAAGACAGAGTGAATTTTCATAGAGAACAAATTAATTTCTTCCACCTCACAGAACTTGAGGTCCGAGCAACATTTATGTTCTGGAGAAGGTATAAAAGATCGATGAAGAATCCAGCTACGAACTGGTCCGTTTGGTACAATTCGGTGAAACTCATGGGAGGCAATACGGCCACATTACCATAATGCTGTTTATATAATAGCCTCAGATATGAGGTTTACATCTAATTGTTGTATAAGATGAATGAGTGAAGATGATACTGTTTGATTTTGGACTGTTTAATGAAGGAAACTCCAATTCCCTTTTGAGTTTAACTAAATCAGAGGACCACCCATGAGCCCAGTTAGGGTCGGGCATCCTGGGACAGACCCTTTTCTGCAACTCCCGAATAAAAAACCCACTTTGAGAATTTCTCAACAGACCATGTTTCTCTCCATTACGAGAGGACAAAGGTTGCAGACCAGCTTACCTCGATAACGAGAGGGCCAAGGTTTGAGACCAGACTGCTGAATCTCTTAACCATCCCACATGGTTAAACTCTGAGACAATCGATACCTACCGAATAAGAACAAATCTTTGATATTAATTACTAGTCTGCAGCCAGGAATTCGGTATCATTGAATGCGAAGACCGACAACCACCGAAACATCTATCCATAACGACATGAATGAATGTTACTCTGAACTATCCATTCTAACCACGACAGAGAGGGCGGACAAACTCTCCAACAGAAACTAACTTTTCAGCAGAGATCCCAACGACACACTGAGTGTAAATATATATATATTGATTGCAATTCTTCCCGAATGAGTGAGCGTTCATGTGCATAGAATTAGCATTTCAATTGTTATAATTATTAATTGTGTGTTGTCTTATCTCAGCTGACCCCCACTTCCCTTTTGTACAACAAGCCGCCATGCCGGTTTAGCCCACTAGGTCACATTCCCTTATCATTTCTTGTAACCATATTTACGTTGTTTGCTTGTGTGCGCACTTCTGTGATTGTTTAGTTAGTTAATAAATAAATGATTTAAGACAATTGATGTATGGATGACTCATAGTGAAGACGGGGTTCGTGCAGATAGCCAACAATTTACGATGCTTGGAATGAGACTAACGGGAGGTAAAATAAATAATTAATTAATTCAGAAGACTATTGATCAGATATGAAGATATCTGAAAAGTTATATTAGGAAAATTGTAACTTTGACTTCCTAGTTAATTACAGTTACATGATTAATCAGTTTAATCGCGTAATAGTAATTACAGAGAATCTTTGATAAAAACGAAAAAGTCTTCATTTAATGATCGTAAAGACACGACAACTGCAACAATCAGGAGCAGACTGGCTGGTTCTTTGTTAGTCTATGGGCCTCTTTAACTTGGATTTTTCATGCAGAATTATCACTTTCTGGATAATAATGGGGGAATATAATTTATGAATATAATGGACAGGTGTGGGGGACTCGAGGAAAAAATGGGCCGGTGTGTTAGAAATGACAATACCGATTTCTGGTCCCCGTCTGCCCCTGGAAACAATTAAACATGCAGCCATACAGATTCAATTGTCGAATACTGGTCAGAACAGTTAGCAAAGAAATAATATGCAAAGACTAACCTAACATGCCTGGTGGCACCACAAAAATTACAAATGCAGATTAAAAGAACTAAGGGGCTGCCAGAATGATGTGTCTTCCTCACCTTCCTTTCAAGCCATCAGGTGGTACCAGCTCCTGAGTGTGTGTGGGGCCATACAGGTTCACCACCAACAGCCTGACTGTAGGGTTGGGCTGGCCAGCCTGTCAGCAAACAGATCCTCATAAAGTCAATTATTAAGTATGCTGAGAAAAACAAATACTGTCGCTACACCGCTTTCAAACCAAGGTGCATAAACAGTGGATATATTCAGCAACTCATTATAAACTATGCTAACAATCAATGTTTCAAATGACCTCACAGGTTATTATCTTCTTAACATCTTTGTTTTGCCTGGACCATTTGGATATCTGTCCTAGCTTAACATCTTTGTTTTGCCTGGACCATTTGGATGTCTGTCCTAGCTTAACATCTTTGTTTTGCCTGGACCATTTGGATGTCTGTCCTAGCTTAACATCTTTGTTTTGCCTGGACCATTTGGATGTCTGTCCTAGCTTAACATCTTTGTTTTGCCTGGACCATTTGGATGTCTGTCCTAGCTTAACATCTTTGTTTTGCCTGGACCATTTGGATGTCTGTCCTAGCTTAACATCTTTGTTTTGCCTGGACCATTTGGATGTCTGTCCTAGCTTAACATCTTTGTTTTGCCTGGACCATTTGGATGTCTGTCCAAGCTTAACATCTTTGTTTTGCCTGGACCATTTGGATGTCTGTCCTAGCTTAACATCTTTGTTTTGCCTGGACCATTTGGATGTCTGTCCTAGCTTAACATCTTTGTTTTGCCTGGACCATTTGGATGTCTGTCCTAGCTTAACATCTTTGTTTTGCCTGGACCATTTGGATGTCTGTCCAAGCTTAACATCTTTGTTTTGCCTGGACCATTTGGATGTCTGTCCTAGCTTAACATCCAACCAGAGGTCATCTCAGAGATGACCGAGCAAATCATACATTTTTTGAAAATCCCTGGAGGTAAGGAATGAACTGGCAGAATATCATTGTGAATACTTCATAAAGGCAGGCTTCATTGTTCAGACAGATTGAGATGTGATAGAAGTAGGGCTGGCACGGTAAACAACGATTATGGATGAAGAACGTTATGTCTAAGTCGACAAACGTCACCTAAAAGCAGTAAGTAAGAGTAAGCCTGATTCACATCTAACAGGAGAGATGAGAGAAGATGAAACTAGCCCGTTTGGTGTTCTGGAACGAACAGCTGACTGTAGACAGCCGGGCATTCAAAAAGACCAGACGTGCAGTCAGGAGCCAAAGGAGAAGATGTGCAGCTTCTTTTTTTGTTGCTATTCGAACAGTTATACTTGTAACTATAACCGTGACCATTTGGCTGACAAATAACCGTAATCCAAAATTCCATAACCATCACAGCCTTGGTTAGACGCGCTATTACCTCCTCCTATAAAATCTGAGCAGTGTTCTGATCATTTTGTCTCGTCATTTATTCAGTTTCCAATTTCCCTTTTGTTGAGGCTCCATAAATACTTGATCTATCAGAATATAAGACCTTGATGTGTGCAGTGTTTGTAACCAACTCCATGCACAGGATAATCAAGATAACTGGACAGCCATAGTTGTTGTGTCGACATGCAGTACACATAATACAACGGATCAGTCGATAGCACAGAGACACGACTTCCAAAGCTCAAATTTAGCATGCTGTGTGTATCAACAAAGACACACAATACTTATATCATCAGAACTGAAATGACTTTTTCTTGAGCCAACAGTTTGTTGTTGTTGTTGTTGCTAAAAACCAATAGTGTTGTTTTCCCAACAAACAAGCACAATTTCACCAAAATAATGACACAGGCAAATGCATGCACTTTCTACAGCAGCATGCGGTCCCATTATATTGCATCTTTCCATTACCTTGGGGTATGGGTACTCCTGTGATCTGGGGTAGGGGCTGCCAGTGAACCGGGGCAGGAACATGTTGGGTACCAGGGTATCGTTGATCATGAGGAAGGCCAGTCTCTCTCCGTCAGGTGACCACCAGTGGACTATGTGTGACTGCAGAATCTCCTCTAAAAACACAAGGTTGAAACTACACTATCATTTTTTCCCCTCTGGATCTAGTCCTATGCACGTGAATATAGGCATCTTCTGTACACCAGCACTTGAAGCTGCTATATACTGTATAAATCAATTTGTTGTTGTCAGTGAAGTTTAAGAGAAAGTTCGAATTTGTATCTGCATCAATTGGAAATCGGTGTTTTACACAACCTCGCTGAAAATATGTCAAAAGGATGACAAATTGCGAATCTTACAGTTTTTTTATGGAACTTGATTTGATGTAGATAAAAACATAAAATTGGTCTTAATTAAGTCAGGGCTACAATCCATCCTTAAGGTGTAATTAATAAGTGCAAATTATGAATGAAATTGTCTCTGCTATCCCTGAGCATGGAACAATGTGTAGATTATGGCCCATTCATGAGGAGACTTAACACTGCTGTAGTGAAATAATGACATTCCTTCATCTATATTTAATTAACTTTGATAAAAAAAAATCTGATTTAGTTCTCATTTATTCAATTATTCTTCGGAAATGGGACAAATATCGTTAGTAGTGTTCATTTTGAATTCTTATTCCATCCGTCCCCGAATGCGACTGAGAGCCGTTCAACTGTGAAAGTGATGAATTCCTTTGTGGCTGAACATTATTTATTTCCAATGCCTGGAATACCTTTCCTGACATTGTGTCCTTGGGTACGCCCTGAACCTGTAAATTGGCATTCAGACAAACCTTCATACAGCCAGTCAGCGATTCCATTAAATATGACTCCTTCCTCTCCCGACGAAGTAATCCTAAGGGAATTGCTCTGCACATCTGATTGGTAATAGATGTTGTTTTCAAAGATGTAGATCTGAAATGAGAGTAAGGAGAATTGCAATTGTGCTTTGCACGGTGGCTAAAAAAAACTATAACACAGCAAAAGCCAGACTCTGATTCCCATCAGTATCCTGCTTCAATACAGCACTAGCTCACTGCCAGGGAAATATGGTAGTGATTTTATTTTAAATTATGACTTATTTCTATCTATGATCCATGTCAGGAATTAAAGTGCACCATAATAGGTAGTACCACGCTCTCCGCAGTCGATGTGAGTAAAACCTTTAGACAGGTCAACCATTAGACAGGTCAACATTCACAAGTCCGCAGACGGATTACCAGGACGTGTACTGCGAGCATGCTCTGACCAACTAGCAAGTGTCTTCACTGACATTTTCCAACCTCCCTGTTCGAGTCTGTAATACCAACATGTTTTAAGCAGACCACCATAGTGCCTGTGCCCAAGAACACTAAGTTAACCTGTCTAAATGACTACCTAAATGTCTGTAGCCATGAAGTGCTTTGAAAAGCTGTTCATGGCTCACATCAACACCATCATCCCAGAAACAATAGACCCGCTCCAATTTGCATACCGCCCCAGCAGTTCCACAGAGGATGCCATCTCTATTGCACTCCACACTGCCCTTTCCCACCTGGACAAAAGGAACACCTATGTGAGAATGCTATTCACTGACTACAGCTCAGCATTCAACACCATAGCGCCCTCAAAGCTCATCAATAAGCTAAGGACTCTAGGACTAAACATCTCCCTCTGCAATTGAATCCTGGACTTCCTGACGGGCCACCCCCCAGGTGGTACAGTAAGGGTAGGTAACAACACATCCGCCACACTGATCCTCCTCACAGGGGCCCCTCAGGGGTGCGTGCTCAGCCCCCTCCTGTACTCCCTGCTTCCGACCGCAAGGCACTACAGAGGGTAGTGCGAACTGCTCAGTACATCACTGGGGCCAAGCTTCCTGCCATCCAGGACCTCGACAACAGGCGGTGTCGGGGGAAGACCCTAAAAATTGTCAAAGATTCCAGCCACCCTAGTCATAGACTGTTCCCTCTGCTACAGCACGGCAAGCGGTACCGGAGCACCAAGTCTAGGTTCAAGAGGCTTCTAAACAGCTTCTAGCCTCAAGCCATAAAACTCCTGAACATCTAGTCAAATGGTTACCCAGACTATTTGCATTTCCCCCCTAACTGTTGGTTAGTGGCTCGTAAATAAGCATTTCACTGTAAGCATTTCATTTGATTTGATATTGATTAATTGTTTGATTAATTGTTATATATTGCTAAACTTCAGTATTCTCTTTTTCAATCAGTTCCTTGAACACGTTCACCTTTGTAGCCTTTTAACAATCAAGTGTACTTCGTTAGGTCGCCAGATGTCTGCCCAGACAAAAATCACACGCTGGGTTTTGTTTGTGACCAAACAAGCTCTGAACAGAGTAACAGAAACTCAAAGATGTCTGGTCTGGATAAGTGTAGTCTGCATCCCCATCTGTAACAGGACCACCTGCTTTCAAAATGGCTGCCTGATATACAACAAATGGTTCTTTCTACTGTACCACAACTGGCCATCACAATAAATATAAATACAGCAAATTTGATACTAACCCCTAGTGACACGACTGGGTTTGAAACCGGGTCTCCTGCATGCCATAAAAGCACATTCAACACATACTGATGGAACCCTGTACAAAAGCCGTCAATAATGCTCACACCTATCAATTTCTTTCATATTTGTGATGAGGCATCTATGGCAGCCTAGGAGCTCTGCCCATGGGTTGACTTCCGATTGGGTGAGAGAGAGAGGGGGAAACGAGGAAGTGTATGGCATCATAGAAGAGGAGAGACTCACCAGCTGCTGTCCCTTCACACCCCACGCTGCATGCTGGAGCACTGCATTCTGGACCTCCGGAGGATTCAACTCCCACACCTCCCTGAAACACAAGCACACACACAAAAGTACACAAAGACAGGCAGACAGACATGAACAAACCCCATCTGTTGTTGAACTAGAGGTGTCAAAGATGGGGTGTGTCATACATAATGCAGTATGTTCTTCAGCATGCATGTCCATACAAGACACGAAGCATCAACCAGTCCATTCAGTCTCTTACCTTGTGTGGATGTTGTAAACAATGTACGACGCCGTATAGGAGTGTCTATACACCTGAAATGAAAAGTATTGACAATTAATGTTACAATAAATAACAGACAACAATAAAGCATATATGATGCAAATGAATCATGTTAGAAAACCACGTGTCGGGATTCCACAGTGTAATTGTTTCCAAAAGGAATTGAAGACTGTGTTAGCCCGCACAGCTCAGGAAGCCAACGCAAGTCTTCAGTTGTCAGGTAAGGTTAATCATCAGGCAAACTTGGCTGCACACCACCGATACTGCATAATAATAATGCATAACACAACTAAACAACATTTGGATTAGTCCATTCTCTAGGGAAGCCCATTCTGGTGCAATGTTTCCAAGCTTTTGGTTGCCATGCGATCCAGCCATTAAAAAAAAGAGGAAATCAATGAGAGATCCTTGGTTAGGGCCTAAATATTTCAAACGGAAAACCACATAAAGGATGAAGAAAGAATGAAGAAAGAGAAAGAAGATTAAAACTCAATGAGGTTAGTACACCTGCCGTTAACCCAGGTGGTACAATCCGATTTCTGATCAGAGCCTATTTGCTGTTTGGTCTCCTTCCCGGTCAGACTATGGGTGAATCTCAATTGTAATTTCCTTGAATCCTTGAGTCCTCTCTCCTCAACTCCTTCTCAAAACACATTGAAACAGAAGATTGGCGATTTCTTTCGGACCATCTCCTGCTATGCATTCTCAGAAGGAGGCGAGGAGAGAGGAGGCGAGGAATCAAGGAATTGCAATTGAAACTATGCTTAGGGTCATGGGAAACACTGATTCATTCTGTAGCTGTTTGGTTATTTATATCATTGTTTGTTTGGCTGAAAGGTGATCCATATCTCATACTGCTCTGGTGGAGGACAATTGTATTCAGTTGACATTTGGTGCACTAATAACGCCCTGTGACGTTGTACTGTATGTGTTGACATGTTTATCTCTCGTAACTGCTATTTCAAAGTGTAAGGGTAATCGACAAACAACAGTCATTTAACGACTATTCATATCCTACCTGTTTCACTTCGTAAGCAAATAGCACATATTTCATGTCTGGAGAGAGAGAATATTTGGCTACTTTGAAAGACACCTAGGACAAAGGAAAGACAGAAGTCACAAATAAAACATCTCAAGGTGAATAATAAATATTGTACATAGATCTAGGAAGTATCTTGTACATAGATCTAGGAAGTATCTTGTGCACACAGTACATTGGGAAAGTATTCAGACCCCTTGACCTTCTCCATGTTTTGTTACGTGACAGCCTTACTCTTAATCTACACACAACACCCCATAAGCAAAAACAGTGTGTTTCAAGCTTGTTTTCTTAAGGTCGTTGTACAAGCTTGACACAGCTGTATTTGGGGAGTTTCTTCCATTTCTCTCTGCAGATCCTCTCAAGCTCTGTAAGGTTGGACGGGGAGTGTTGCTGTAAAGCTATTTTCGGGTCTCAGAGATGTTCGATCGGGTTCAAGTCCGGTCTCTGGCTGGGCCACTCAAAGACATTCAGAGACTTGTCCTGAAGCCACTCCTGTGTTGTCTTGGCTGTGTTCTTAAGGTCGTTGTCCTCTTGGAAGGTGAACCTTTGCCCTAGTCTGAGGTCCTGAGTGCTATGGAGCAGGTTTTCATCAAGGATGTCTCTGCACTTTGCTTCATTCATCTTTCCCTCAATCCTGACTAGTCTCCCAGTCCCTGCCACTGAAAAACATCCCCACAGCATGATGCTGCCACCACCATGATTCACCGTATGGATGGTGCCAGTTTTCCTCCAGGCTTGGCATTCAGGCCAAATAGTTCAATCTTGTTTTCATCAGACCAGAGAATCTTGTTTCTCATGGTCTGAGAGTCATTTAGGTGCCTTTTGGCAAACTCTAAGCGGGCTGTCACGCTACTTCTACTGAGGAGTTTCTTCCGTCTGGCCACTCTACCATAAAGGCCTGATTGGTGGAGTGCAGAAGAGATGGTTTACTTTCTGGAAGGTTCTCCCATCTCCACAGAGGAACTCTGGAGATCTGTCAGAGTGGCCATCAGGTTCTTGGTCACTTCTCTGACCAAGGCCCATCTCCCGCTGATTGCTGTTCAGTTTGGCTGGGCAGCCAGCTCTAGGATGAGTCTTGCTGGTTCCAAACTTATCCTATTTAAGAATGATGGAAGCCACTGTGTTATTGGGGACCTTCAATGCTGCAGACATTTTTTTGGTACCCTTCCCCAGATCTGTGCCTCGACACAGTCCTGTCTCGGAGCTCTAAGGACAGTTCCTTCGACCTCATATGGCTTGGTTTTTGCTCTGACATGCACTGTCAACTGTGGGACCTTATATAGACAGGTGTGTGCCTTTCCAAATCATGTCCAAACAATTGAATTTACCACAGGTGGACTCCAGTCAAGTTGTAGTAAAATCTTGAGGATGTTCAATGGAAACAGGATGCACCTGAGCTCAATTTCGAGTCTCAAAGAAAAGGGTCTGAATACTTATGTAAATAAGGTATTTATTTTCATTTGTTATTAATAATCCATTTTAGAATAAGGCTGTAACGTAACAAAATCTGGAAAAAGGGAAGGGGTCTGAATACTTTCCGAATGCACTGTAGATCTAAGAAGTCATTCAGATGATGGTAAACCAATACACGGCCTGTATACTGTACTTTGCCCCTTAGGGCCACCATACTATTACAATCACAGGCATATGACCATTCCACCCAAAATTGTTGCTAGCATGTCTAAACATTAAACAGGGATTAATGGTGCCCTGCCTTCCGCACAGTTAGATTATTAAATGGCAAATAGCAAGTCTGCCAATGACAGTACAAAGCCGCTTAGCCTTTATGCAACACATAAAACATGACCTGTCAGATGTTGTTTTTGTTTTACGATTATTATTATTTCTTTTTTTTTTACAAAAAAAACATTCTCAAACAATATTAACCATACATAAACAAATGACAATAAACAGACAGACACACATTTCAACAAACATCAATGACATCACACCTGCTCAGACGCACGTTCCCACCTCAATGTCTCACAACCACACCCCCCCCCATCCTTCATCCCCTGGAACTTTCCAGTGCTTGTAGCAGTCTATGCCATATTCTTCTCCGTAGCCCACACCTTTTCAATATTTAAATTGATTCATCACAATGCTACGGGAGGCAAATAATGACAATGTGCTGGGCTTTGATATTTGTATGCAATATGGTACTGTGTTATGAATGCTGATGAGTCAATATGGTAATGGATAATTAATGCTGATGGGTCAATATGGTACTGTGTTATGAATGGTGATAGGTCAACATGGTACTGTGTTATGAATGGTGATAGGTCAACATGGTACTGTGTTATGAATGCTGATGGGTCAATATGGTAATGGATAATTAATGCTGATGAGTCAATATGGTAATGGATAATTAATGCTGATGGGTCAATATGGTACTGTGTTATGAATGCTGATGAGTCAATATGGTACTGTGTTATGAATGCTGATGAGTCAATATGGTAATGGATAATTAATGCTGATGAGTCAATACGGTACTGTGTTATGAATGCTGATGGATCAATATGGTACTGTGTTATGAATGGTGATAGGTCAACATGGTACTGTGTTATGAATGCTGATGTGTCAATATGGTATTGTGTTATGAATGCTGGTGGATCTATATGGTATTGTGTTATGAATGCTGATGTGTCAATATGGTATTGTGTTATGAATGCTGGTGGATCTATATGGTATTGTGTTATGAATGTTGATGGATCAATATGGTATTGTGTTATGAATGTTGATGGATCAATATGGTATTGTGTTATGAATGCTGATGTGTCAATATGGTATTGTGTTATGAATGCTGGTGGATCTATATGGTATTGTGTTATGAATGTTGATGGATCAATATGGTATTGTGTTATGAATGTTGATGGATCAATATGGTATTGTGTTATGAATGCTGATGTGTCAATATGATATTGTGTTATGAATACTGATGGATCAATATGGTATTGTGTTATGAATGTTGATGGATCAATATGGTATTGTGTTATGAATGTTGATGGATCAATATGGTATTGTGTTATGAATGTTGATGGATCAATATGGTATTGTGTTATGAATGCTGATGTGTCAATATGATATTGTGTTATGAATACTGATGGATCTATATGGTATTGTGTTATGAATGTTGATGGATCAATATGGTATTGTGTTATGAATGTTGATGGATCAATATGGTATTGTGTTATGAATGCTGATGTGTCAATATGATATTGTGTTATGAATGCTGATGGATCTATATGGTACTGTGTTATGAAAGCTGATGTGTCAATATGATATTGTGTTATGAATGCTGATGTGTCAATATGATATTGTGTTATGAATACTGATGGATCAATATGGTATTGTGTTATGAATGCTGATGGATCTATATGGTATTGTGTTATGAATGCTGATGGATCAATATGGTATTGTGTTATGAATGTTGATGGATCAATATGGTATTGTGTTATGAATGCTGATGGATCAATATGGTATTGTGTTATGAATGTTGATGGATCAATATGGTATTGTGTTATGAATGCTGATGGATCAATATGGTATTGTGTTATGAATGCTGATGGATCTATATGGTATTGTGTTATGAATGCTGATGGATCAATATGGTATTGTGTTATGAATGTTGATGGATCAATATGGTATTGTGTTATGAATGCTGATGGATCAATATGTTATTGTGTTATGAATGCTGATGGATCAATATGGTATTGTGTTATGAATGCTGATGGAGAAATATGGTTCTGTGTTATGAATGCTGATGGATCAATATGGTTCTGTGTTATGAATGCTGATGGATCAATATGGTTCTGTGTTATGAATGCTGATGGATCAATATGGTTCTGTGTTATGAATGCTGATGTGTCAATATGGTATTGTGTTATGAACGTCAATTGAGATTAGAGAGGGGCGTCCATAGGTGGCAAGCTACTTACAAATGTGCTATTTCTCAGGATCATTTCTGTTTCATTTAAAGCAAAGTTGAACTTGATGACATGGCCGTCTCGGTTCCTGTACAAAACCTCTGAATCTGTAAAATAATACAAGAAAAATGTTGTCAAATGTTAATTTGATAACCATATTTTAGATAAGAAGAAGAAAAAAAGCTTACACATTCTGATCCATGTCAGACCCCAAATAGAGAGAGGGAGAAGGAGATGGAGAGAGGGGGGAGAGCGTTCTCTTAGTCCCCCATCGCTAGACTGACTGGCACTTAATTTTCCAGCAGTTCATTTCAAGAGTGCCTCTCCTCATTTCCACTGAGCAAAACCTTTTTGACCTGCAGTCAGCCAGCCAGCCAGCCACATTACCGCAATGGCTTCCTTTGATTTGGCATTACAAATCTCACACTCTATCTTTAGGAATATGGCTCCCAATTCACTGTTGTTGCTCTGAGTAAAACTGTGATCTCAAATGCAGCTACATAACTGGTATGATAAATCATGCAGAACGAGTGTAATACACTTGATCAGCACTATATTAAATTATAGAACTGAATTCCTCAAATCAACACAAAGCAACATGTAATACAAATCTACAACGCCACCTAGCAATGCTCAAATGTTTTCAATGGCAAGGACATTGCGAGGTCTGGAATATTAGCTTACTGCTTGTAAATACACCTTTGTGTTTTCACTCAAAACATCTCACAAAAACATGCCAAAGCATGAATTATTCTGGAGGGGCGGTTCCTAAAACGTGGAGGATGTACTGTACATGTCTAACTGATCCATTGGGAGGTTGATGGAGAGGAGAAGGAAGCTACATGCTCCACAGATCCAACACAATTGTAATATTTGAATGACACCTCAGCTTGTACTATTGACATGATAATACAGGTAAACCATGATGATATTCCAGCAACTATGGTGGATGTGTAACCAGGCCAGCGCAGTACAGCTTGGCTCAGACTGGCTCAGTAGTGTGAAAAGGGTAGCCTACAACAGGGTTTCCCGAAGTCGGTCCGGGGGCCCTCCGTGGGTGTACGTTTTGGTTTTTGCCCTAGCTACCACACAGCTGATTCAAATAATCAAAGTTTCATGATGAGTTGGCTATTTGAATCAGCTGTGTTGTCATAGGGCAAAAAAACAAAACGTGTGCCCAGCGAGGGCCCCAGGGCTGAGTTTGAGAAACCCTGGCCTACTACAGACCATTTAGTCATACTTTGAGTTCAGGAGAACTAGGAATAACACAACCAACAAGCCCAGGTCGAAGCCTGTAGCCTATGTGGTGAGTCACATTATCTAACTGGAGCTCATGTGACTCTATAACCTTTAAATGGCCCGTTTGCTCAGCCACTGCAGTCGCTGCCTCAGTGACATCATTAGAAATACATTTTTACTCAGTTAATGAAAAGCCCTCCTATGTCCACAAGGCTAGGCAATTATAATATTTAGATAGCCTTCCTCAGATGACATTCAACCATTATCTGTATAGACCGTGATCAGGTAAAAGGTGTGTTCCCGTGTGGCTCGAATGATGGAGTATGGCACTAGCAAGGTCAGAATTATGAGCTAGATTCCTGCTGGGGCCACCCATGCGAAAAAAATGTATGCACTTTGGATAAAAGCTCCTGCTAAAAATATGTCTTCCAATTTGAGATACTACGACGGTATTCGTGATGAATAGAAATACTGTGTCAGTCACCAGAACATGGACATGAGAATATATATGAATAGAGAGTTGAGCATGAATAATGAATTATTACAGAGACACGTCAGAGGTTATGGAATCACATATGTTGGTAGTCATGATCACACTGGGCACGTGTACGGACTGTGGTGATGAAGTTGGTGCTATATTGAATCACTCATCATATCCCCCGGGGTATACCTACCGCAGCTTCCAGTCTAATGTCTCTAATTTGTAGTTTAACTTACACTTCATATTCTATGTTTATGGACGACCACTTCACATTCTATATGTTCGGACAACCGCATTTTAACGGGGTAAACAGAGTGTGCGTGGTGTTGACATTTCCGAGGCTATAATTGGCATGAACACTGTGTCCTCTTCCCTGATTAAAATGCATGAAGATGTGTTCTGACTACTATGTGGGGTGAAAATGTAGGGTTTAGTTCTCGTTTACAGGAGTCACATATACAGTACATCCCACTGGCCAGAACAAACAGTTCTTTATCCTTCCCCAGACCGTAGAGAATCGTATACACCGCGTACAATATATTCAGGAAATCGGGTTACACAAATTAATTGTATGAGATTGAAATCAATTGTTGGGATGCAGGTTGTTTGGAATTTCATGTAGTGTATGAACTAGAAAATAACCAGGGCCATACTACATATCATGATCAGCAAGAGTATGTTTACTACTACAACACTGCTTACAACATGTGAAATGAACACGACATGTGATACACAGTTACTACTGATCATTTCATACAAGTTGTCAAAAAAGTACAATTCAGTTAACGAGTTGTATGATGGTAATAGCCTAAACCTGAGCAGCTTTTCTAAGGGGTTCTGTCTACTTAGAAACAGTCTGATAGTGTTGTAGCAGAGCACGCTAGCAGCAGGCAGACAGGGAGCACTCACCAAGATAATCCCCCCAAAATGTAATGAGTTCCTAGCAGGAACTGTCTCTGAAACTGTGCCATGGCAGACCACTGACTTTCACCATTACATGACTGTCTGTCTGTCTGTCTTTCTTTATGTCTGTCTTCATACCACCTGTTAGCTTGGCTCTAATCTCACCAATATTTACCACTGTAATGTAATGTCAGCTAACATGAGAGAGGTGGTGATGGTGAAATCACTGAGGGGGGTTTAATGATGTGTCCTACAGAAGGAGAAACGTCGGCGTGAGCGGACGAGGGATGCGGACGATATGACTTGATCCATCAAGGAAGGCATTCTGAAAAACGACGGGAGGCCCATAATGCAGTCCATCAGGTCAACACAGTGTGCGAGAAGGCATCACACTCCAATCCCCATAATGAGAATCAACAGGCGACTGAAAAAGTCATTTGTATTTGCTACCCTTGGATGGAAAAGCTCTCCGCAGGCTTCCAGGCCTCCATTTCATACACAGGCTGGAAGACAGCCTGCTCGCTGTGGCCAAGAAGATGGAAGAGGAACCACACTAGCTCAGGCAACAGAACAGACACCAGCGCTGCCACCCCAAATTATTCTCTCACACTATTATGAAACCTGCTAGGTTTTGGAGAAAGGGGTATTGTCCTGGATACGGGGCTGGGAGATTTGACCTGAGAGTATATCCCAGAGGGGCTCCCAGTGATGGCTTGAGATAGAGTCCACCCTGTTTTGGCAAACCGGCCAGAATTGAGGCATGACTGGGAGGCCATCTGTTTTACGCTGACGGGTCAGGAGGTGTTGCTCCCATGCCATGCTAAACTCTCAGCTGTCATTATAGCTCACGATGAGATGGAAGCTTGCGGGAATACTCCCATGCTTGAGCTTCTGAGTGCAACAACGTTTAAAATGTACAACAACAAACTAAAATCTATGATTTAATCGTTTCTTTATGATTCTAGGATCATATTAAGAGAATGGTATCTCTGTCACCCTCGTCCAACTATCAGATAGACTGTAGCGTAATATCTTCCAGAAACTAGCCAACCTGTCCACACCCTTTCTCTTATAATATAGATCCTCACGACGCCAGGAGAGCGCAGTCAATCACCACCTTCCGGAGACACCTGAAACCCCACCTCTTTAAGGAATACTTAGGATAGGATAAAGTAATCCTTCTCACCCCCCCCCCCCCCTTAAAATATTTAGATGCACTATTGTAAAGTGGCTGTTCCACTGGATGTCATAAGGTGAATGCACCAATTTGTAAGTCGCTCTGGATAAGAGCGTCTGCTAAATGACTTAAATGTAAATGTAATAGTAGCCTCCTGGGCAGACCCTTTGTGGGACTGATGAGGGCTTAAAAAACCTTTTCATGTGAGACTCAATCCGATCGAGAGGATAGGGATCAGTCTAAATGCTTCGTTACAACAGGAATGTTAGACGGGTATCCTGAAAGTACTTACCACTTATCCACCTGGCCTCAGGATCGTGCACCGAGAACTCTGGCTTGAACAGGTCCAGCACAGTAAGTCTGGAGTTAGCCGCACCAGGAAGTTCCACTGCAAATAGGATAACAGTGTCAGGCCAGTTATCAAAATACGGATATTACAGCCTGATGAGGATAAAATCACACAGGGAAATAACTGTTATTCATACACACATAACAGTTAATATTACCCAGATCATGAAACTGTTTTGAAGAACTCAGGGCGCTGAATACATAACCTGACCAGGAGAAAGTCTGATTCTTATATTCGGTTAGTTAGAATACAGGCCTACAGTAAGTATGACCCTAAAAAAGAAACCCCATGAGGTCTCTTGGTCCCCTGGTGGGTACAGTACCTGGTGTGAGGACAAAGACAGACATGGTGATGAGGGAGCAAACTGCCACTATGACCAGCAGGGAGATGGCTATTCCTTTGTAGTTCCTCGATTCAGGGCTTACTTGCACAAAGTCCTGGAAAAAAACACACGAAGCAAACTGAGAACACTCTTCAACTAACAAATGTAATGATTACTATCAGACATAAACATGTTTGGTACTAGAGGTTCCGATGAAACATAGAGGCTTTTATGGAACGGGGAAATACTGTGTTCCTTATGCACTTGTGAGTTGTTAATAAAACAATATTGTAAGATTGTAATTCCAAATTGGAATTAAGTAGAGTCCACTTTTGGTGTCAGCAATGGGATCCAACCCCACCACTTCCTACAATATAATCCCTAATATAATTACAGTGCCAGGCAGTCAATGCAAGCTTATGGTTTAATTAAATGCGATCAGACTGCTATCAATGGACATGTCTTTGTCTCAAAGCAGTAGGCGTCCACCTTTTCAGGATGAACATTCTGAACATGCCAAAGTGAATAGGTGTGTGTCGAGCAAATATTTGGACTGACCAGAGATGACGTGATTAGAGCTGAGAGGTGTACAGATGGGTGTTACAGTACACCACCTAGCCTTCCCTTCGCAGCACATAAGGGACGCAGGGAGGGCAGAGAGTGGTGGAAACACAAACTATCGATTGCTCTCAAGGAGCTATCTCCAGAGAGGATACTCCCCGAGACATTCAAAAGGGCCCTGTCATTTCTCCTCTAAAAACACTGAGTCATAGAGGGAGACCGTTTTAACCTGGCTTGGTGCATCGATTTCTGGGTATGTCTATATTCTATACATAAATACATTATGTCCATTTAATCTAATGTTGGTAATTATATAGAATTACAGCTGTACATGGTTGGTTGAATTGATTTGGGTAAGAATGCAGAATTACTGTAAAAGCTTACCGGATTAACGTGATTGGTTCACAGCCTGTAACCTATGACCTGTTAATGTAACATGTATAACAACTATAAATCCAAACAGATTTTTGGTAAATGCGTTTCTAGGTGTTTTTTCATCCTTTGCTAGTTTGTCATGAGGTGGTTATAACAATTCAAAAAAGAAAATAGTTGGGGACGGCAACATCCGGACAATCATGTTTCCTGCCTGTTACATTTTGGAAACAAGACCATCCGTCAGAACGACGCAAATAGACAAGCAAGGATGCAAAACAGGCAGGCAGTCCAGCGCAAGGTAATCAACACCGTAAGTAACACCCGTAACGTGAGACACTGCTGGGCAGACAAACATACTAACGAGGTCATGTTGCAGGCAATTGTGGCATGAGTCACGGCTCTGTGAGTCCGAACCTGTTCGTCGAGCCTACCATGGAGAACCTTCTGTGCTTTCCCAAGAAATCTACTGTACAAAAAAAAACACTCTAACACATCATCCAATAGAATAGTGATTTTTTTTGACAGATCATCTTCTCAAGGCACTGGGATTTACAGAGAGCAGGGAGGATTCCCCATGCAGTCACTGAGTCTCATTAACTTCCTGACTATGTGCCAGCCACTACAAACAAGTGCAATTAGGGCGAGTGAGGCCTTGCCAAGTCCTTACAGAACACATCTCCCCTCCACTCTGCTGTCAGACTCTTCTTGTTTGTGACCAGAGGGCCACCTGTCACTGCCTGGCCCCTAATGACCCCTTTTATGACTCCCAATTCATAACAGATATTCTTTTAAAGCTAGCTCTGGTCCAGGGTGTTAGTGGGACTTGCTAATGCTGAGCCTGTGAAGGAAAACACATTCACACCCAGGACTAGAGCTAATATGAATATAATATTTACAGATACGTGCCAAGAAAATAGATGGATTTGATTTCCCAAGGCCCCCGACTCAACCTTAACTCAGTCTAACCTGTCATGAATGTATTGAATCAAATAGGTAGGTGGAGTTACCCCTGGGCCCTATACAGTACATACCCATAACTCCCTACTGGGCAGCTTTCAGTGAATTTTGAATTATTTAGAGGTTAGTTGTACTGTTGTAGTGGTTTCATTATGAGATCTGTTGGCAGTACATTCAGCTAGCCAGCCTCGCCATACATCAGAGCGGAGCTGTAGACAGGTATAGACGAGTAATGTCTCACTCTCTCCCTCTAGTTCACTGTATTCAGCCCATTGAAAAGAGGACCATGATGTGAGTGCACAATAGGCAGCCTATAGGGAAGTCAGAGACCTGGCAGTGTGGTGCAAGACAACAACCTCTCCCTCAATGTCAGCAAGACAAAGGAGCAGATCGTGAACTACAGGAAACGGAGGGGCGAGCATGCCCCTATTTACATCGACGGGGCTGTAATGGAGCAGGTCGACAGCTTCAAGTTCCTCAGTGTCCACATCACTAAGGAATTAACATGGTCCACACACACCAGTACAGTTGGGTAGAGGGCAAGTCAGTGCCTCTTTCATCTCAGGATGCTGAAAAGATTGGCCATGGGTCCTCAGATCTTTCTAATGTTCTGCAGCTTCACCATTAAGAGCATCTTGACTGGCTGCATCATCGATTGGTATGGCAACGGCAAGGCACCCGACCGCAAGGCGCTACAGAGGGTAGTGAGTACATCCCAGTACATCACTAGGGCCGAGCTCCCTGTCACCCAGGACACATTTCAAAAGACTCCAGCCATCAAGCCGTAGACTGTTCTCTCTGTTACCGCATAGCAAGCGGTACCAGTGCACCAAATCTGTGACCAACAGGAGCCTGAACAGCTTCTACTTCCCAAGCCATAAGATGGCTACCCAGACAACCTGCATTGACCCTTTTTTTGCTCTCTTGCACTGACTCTATGCACACACCCTGGACTCTTCCCACACACTCACACATACTTACACGGACATCCCAACACACACATACACACACATAGCACACGCACGCATGCATACTGGCACCCCGCAACCACAATCACACACACACATTCACACACACCATACGCTGCCACTTCTGTCTATTATCTGCATTATCCTGTTGCCTAGTCACTTTACCCCTACCTAACTGTACATAGATACTAGTGGGTTTTTTTTTTGTGTGTGTTTCATTTTTTTACAAAACCAAAGTCTTATTTTACATACGGTGAGCAATATGTTTGGAACATCGAATCACAATAAAATCACAGTATCGATTTGTATTATACAAAAACGTATCATATATCATACATATCACATCGGCCAACTAAGTATCGTGAACATATCGTATGGTGAGGTCCCTGGCAATTCCCAGCCCTAATAGCTACCTAAGGTCTCAGTCCTGGTACTCCCACGTTACCTGTGCCTGTTACTGTTATTCATTATTCACAGTGTATTTATTCCTCGTGTCACTATGTACATTTTTCATGACATTTTGTATCATTATCTGAACTCTACGTTGTTGGAAAAGGATCCCGCAAGCAAGCATTTCACTGTTAGACTACACCGGTAGAAACATGTGACAAATAACACATTTATTTGATTTGAGAATAGGCTACTACACTATGACCTCCAGTCATTAGGGGCATTCTCCTTTGGTTGTGTCGGGACAACTTTCAGAGTTCAAATATGCAACTAGGCCACACACGTATGAGGACGGTTCTATCAATGTCAGAGTATTCACACAAACGAGGTTGGTGTAGTGTAAGGGAAAGGCTGAGCATGTCACACACACACATCACACACAGAGAGACACACACGTCACACACACAGAAACACAGAGGGCCAGATTTGTATAATGCTCCTAATCCAGGGAAGATATATAATAAATCATGCTCTTTCATACTGAGACTACATGTCTATCAATAGGATTTCCGCTGTACTCACCAGCTGCCTGAGCAGTCACTGCAGAGCACTGGGCTTTACAAGTCCCAGAGTATTTGTTAAACACGCATCGGAGCTATCCTTCTACTTAACAAAGCCAGATAAAGCCCGAGCAGAGAGCTGGCCAGATTCTCCTGAAACCGCCTAAAACTGTGTTTGAAAACGGGAATCATGAATGAAAACCAGAGAATAAGGCCGGTAAGAACTGCAGTCCAGTGGTTTTACATAACATTAAACCATCTAGATTAAACAGCAGGGGCTGGCTGAGGAACTCTACTCCTTCTCAATGTGTTCGGCTAATGAAAGGATTTGTACAACAAACATACAATGATTGTCAGTTGTGTAAGAGATCTCAGAGATTCCCTGACATCGAATCACCATTTGGGGAGCGTTTTTAACATGCCTACATTTGCATACACACCTGACCGTAGTTATTTCCAAAATGTGCAATGGGCTAAATTATTTCCTTTGTCCCTGTATATGAAGTTTATCATCTTCATGGATCCCAGAGAGCTGGAGTTACCACATGGCAGGGTTGGTCGGACACGCACGCACGCACGCACGCACGCACGCACGCACGCACACACACACACACACACACACACACACACACACACACACACACACACACACACATACATACATACATTAAGAAATCTCTACTCAATAGCACTTCCTACTCAGACAACTACAATAGCAGTTAGAGCTTTGGGCCTAGAGCTGGGCGATATGGACAAAAATCCGTATTGCAATAAATAATCATTTTTAATTTGTGTGGTAATGATAAATAGGTTTCATGTATAACATTATTACGCCGCATCCTTTAAACTAATACTACTAGTTTGATGGTTGTAGCCTTTCATTGTCCCATTAACGATCACCCATATTAGCAGTCCCATTTCATTTCAAACTTCATATTTCTCTGGTATAGGCTACTAATCATAATGAATGATATCAGTATGGTCTGTGTCGATCATTTTCGGGTTTATCATCCCAGCTCTAGTTCAGCCAGTAACCAAAAGGTCGCTGGGTTCAAATCCCAGAGAAGACAAGGTAAAAGATATGCTGATGTGTCCTTGAACAAGGCACTTAACCCTAATTGCTCCAGGGTCGTCGTTGATAACCGCAGACCCTGGCCGCGACCCAACTCTCCAAGGGTGTCTCAGAGGGAGTTAGCCAGGGAGGATATTCCCCCCAAAAAATGATTTTCTATTCACACATGCCTATAATGCACACTTGTACATGTGTGAAATAGGACAAATATAAGCACCCACCAAATTATTACTATTGTTAGTTATTAATAGGAATCACTTTCAAGTAATAAGATCTCATCTTGAAATAAGTGAATTGCCTAGGAGAATGATCAGTGTGTCTTGGTCTTGAATCCATGAGATGTACATATCTAATGTGAATATCAACTAAACTTATGTTCGATTGAAGCTACACATAACTGAATGGGGGTTTACTAACTGAGGTTGTCACATCTGTAATGAGACTAAGTATATGTGGCTCCTATGCATGCATGCTCTACGTCTCTGGGAGTTGGCTTAATAACAGCGTTCATATTGGTTTGAGCATGTGCTGAACTCGAATGTTCAGGACATTGTTATTGCTGTAAGTTGTGATAACATAAGGCAACTTCAGAAAACTACGAAACAGTTCATCTTAGCAGTTACGGTGTAGTAGCAAGGGTCGTGACGGGAAAGATGTCAATACAATACGCATCATTGGGAGTCAATGAATAAAACTACCACGAATGTAAGGCTAAATCTTAATTGAAAAAAAGAGTGGATTAAAAAGAGAGTGCCTATCCGAAGAGATAAATACACCTCACGTCTTTTCCGGTTAAACGAATCCCTTGCATTATGACATCGGTTCTGTTTTGCATGATGACGGATCTGTTGCATCCATCACGCAGTTGACACCGACTCAACTGAAAATAAGCACTTCATCTCTACACAAACACAACGCCTCAATCAAAACCAGTATTAGCGTGTACCATCCTACCTCCTCTCCTTCCTTTGAAGCTGTCATTGTGGGATCTTGATTTTCCCGACCTCCTCGTTCAGATGGACTCGATAATGTGTGCAATGTATGCACAGACCTTTCGGAGTAGCTGATATATCTACGTATCAACCCAGAGAATGGCGAGGGGCTTGACGCACAACACAATCCAGAAATACTAACCCAAGTCAAGCAGGGGGCATCACGATTACAAGAAATCTACCGTAGCTCGCTTTTCAAAAAAGCATATATGGAGAAAAGGTCAAACCCACAGTGTATCAAATATCCCTTCTCTCTTTCAAGCACGCAATATCCCGTGAAAGAAAGTGTATGATGTGTGTTGCTGACGCTGTAAACATCCACGACCACGAGTAGAAATATCCCCCCCACTACAATAAAAGAGACACACACTCTGCAAAGGGGGCGGGAAAATAATACACTTCGTGTTCATGACAAGAGTTTTCAGAGTACTGGATCAAATTAGACTGGCAAGGGGTTCTGTCAATAGTGTGATGTGTCTTTTCATTTGTATCATAATCCAGTTTAGTGTGAGTGTTAGATTGAATAAATGAATCTCTCACTTTGAAGGATACAGCGCTCAATGCGAGCTGTCCATGGTGCTGAAGTTCCAAACTACAGTACGGCATTGTGCTTTGAAAGAATGGACACTTGTTCACTGAAACAAAATATATCTAACAAACCAGAAATATTACAAGGAGTATTAGATATCACGTACATTGACATTGAGTAAATAATCTTGCCAAGCCTTAAACTAGCGGCCTATAGTGCCTTTCATGCAGAGGCTTCATGCCCATATGGGACTCGTGGCCCCTCAGATTATATCTGTAAAAAAAAACTATAATAGAAAAATATTGTACCTTTTATTTTTTTTTACATTGTTACTGTTTCTCTGTAGTACTACTAGTTCCTAGCAATTTTTTGAAGTTGGCTTTAGTTAGCCCAGGTAGGCTCCCAATCTCCCAACCTCATAACTAGGTACAGTACCAAGAAGCCATTTCAGGCTATCAATCAAGTTAGAGTAGCAAGCTTGTCTAACTAACTATCTTAGGCAGAATCCCTGCTAGCAAGGTCGGTAGACTTTAGAAAAGCAAGCAATTACTAAATGTACTAAATAAGACTCACATTCCTGTCAATTATTTACCCAGATATTATAATTTGGACATATAATTAAGCATAATGATTATGGCTCTAGATTACAGTAAGAAGCTGTTTCAACTCTCCAGCCTGAGTTAATGATGCAGATTGCAGGGTTCCTTTATCTGCTGCACTGCCAAGCAATCATGGTCCACATAGCAGCTCTAAGAATAGCCATCCATCCCCAGTCCTGTTGAATGACTCTGTGAGTCATACGCGGGCCTGCATATTCTTCACAACATCATTACTCTTCCAAATGAGCGTCATGTCCTGCAAGATTCTATTTGTGATTTACAAATTGGTACAAATTCCTTGTTGCTCACAAACACAGGGCTGATTTGTCATTGAGTTAGTGTTGAAGGTGTGTGTGGGGTGTGTGGAATGGTGTGGGTGTGTACCAGAGAGAGAGAGAGACAGAAATACAGTACCTTCAGAAAGTATTCAGACCCCTTGACTTTCTCCTCATTTTGTTAGGTTACAGCCTTATTCTAAAATAGATTAAATAATCAGCAATCAACACAATATCCCATAATAAATGACAACACAAAAAAATATGTTTATCAATTTAGCAACCTGTTTGGAAAGGCACACACCTGTCTATATAAGGTCCCACAGTTGACAGTGCATGTCAGAGCAAAATCCAAGCCATGAGGTCGAATAAATTGTCCGTAGAGCTCCGAGACACGATTGTGTCGAGGTGGGGAGTTTGGGGATCTTGGTCAGGGAGGTGACCAAGAACCCGATGGCCACTCTGACAGAGCTTTAGAGTTCCTCTGTGGAGATGGGAGAACCTGCCAGAAGGAAAACCATCTCTGCAGCACTCCACCAATAAGGCCTTTATGGTAGAGTGGCCAGACGGAAGCCACCCCACAGTAAAATACACATGACAGCCCACTTGGTGTTTGCCAAAAGGTGCCTAACATCTCTCATACCATGAGAAACAAGATTCTCTGGTCTGATGAAACCAAGAAATAACTCTTTGGCCTGAATGCCAAGTGTCACATCTACAGGAATCCTGGCACCATCCATGCGGTGAAGCGTGGTGGTGGAAGCATCATGCTGTGGGGATATTTTTCAGCGACAGGAATTGGGAGACTAGTCAGGATCGAGGGAAAGATGAACTGAGAAAAGTACAGAGAGATCCTTGATGAAAACCTGCTCCAGAGCTCTCAAGACCTCAGACTGGGGCAAAGGTTCAGCTTCCAACAAGACAACAACCCTAAGCACACAGCCAAGACAACGCAGGAGTGGCGTCGAGACAAGTCTTTGAATGTCCTTGAGTGGCCCAGCCAGAGCCCGGACTTGAACCTGATCTAACATCTCTGGAGAGACCTGAAAATAGCTGTGCAGCAATGCTCCCCATCCAACCTGACAGAGCTTGAGAGGAACTGCAGAGAAAAATGGCAGAAACTCCCCAAATACAGGTGTGCCAAGCTTGTAGCATCATACCCAAGAAGACATTACATTACATTACATTTAAGTCATTTAGCAGACGCTCTTATCCAGAGCGACTTACAAATTGGTGCATTCACCTTATGACATCCAGTGGGACAGTCACTTAACAATAGTGCATCTAAAACTTAGGGGGGGTGGGGTGAGAGGGATTACTTAACCTATCCTAGGTATTCCTTAAAGAGGTGGGGTTTCAGGTGTCTCCGGAAGGTGGTGATTGACTCCGCTGTCCTGGCGTCGTGAGGGAGTTTGTTCCACCATTGGGGGGCCAGGGCAGCGAACAGTTTTGACTGGGCTAGGCGGGAGCTGTACTTCCTCAGTGGTAGGGAGGCGAGCAGGCCAGAGGTGGATGAACGCAGTGCCCTTGTTTGGGTGTAGGGCCTGATCAGAGCCTGGAGGTACTGAGGTGCCGTTCCCCTCACAGCTCCGTAGGCAAGCACTACTTGAGGCTGTAGTCGCTGTCAAAGGTGCTTCAACAAATTACTGAGTAAAGGGTCTGAAAACTTACAGTTGAAGTCAGAGGTTTTACATACACCTTAACCAAATACATCTAAATTTAGTTAATCATAATTCCTGACATTTAATCCAAGTAGAAATTCCCTGTTTTAGGTCAGTTAGGATCACCACTTTATTTTAAGAATATGAAATGACAGAACAGTAGTAGAGAGAATGATTTATTTAAGCTTTTATTTCTTTCATCACATTCCCAGTGGGTCAGATGTTTACGTACACTCAATTAGCATTTGGTAGCATTGCCTTTAAATTGTTTTACTTGGGCCAAACGTTTTGGGTAGACGTCCACAAGCTTCCCACAGTAAGTTGGGTGAAGTTTGGCCCATTCCTCCTGACAGAGCTGGTGTAACTGAGTCATGTTTGTACGCCTCCTTGCCCACACACGCTTTTTCAGTTCTGCCCACACATTTTCGATGGGATTGAGGTCAGGGCTCTGTTATGGCCACTCCAATACCTTGACTTTGTGTCCTTAAGCCATTTTGCCACAACTTTGGAAGTATGCTTGGGATCATTGTCTATTTGGAAGACCCATTTGCGACCAAGCTTTAACTTCCTGACTGATGTCTTGAGATGTTGCTTCAATATATCCACATAATTTTCCTACCTCATGACACCATCTATTTTGTGAAGTGCACCAGTCCCTTCTGCAGCAAAGCACCCCCTCAACATGATGCTGTCACCCCCGTGCTTCACGGTTGGGATGGTATTCTTTGGCTTACAAACCTTCCCCTTTTTCCTCCAAACATAACAATGATCATTATGTCCAAACAGTTCTATTTTTGTCTCAGCTGACATTTCTCCAAAAACTACGCTCTTTGTCCCCATGTGCAGTTGCAAAACGTAGTTTGGCTTTTTTATGGCGGTTTTGGAACAGTGGCTTCTTTCTTGCTGAGCGGCCTTTCAGGTTATGTCGATATAGGACTCGTTTTACTGTGGATATAGATTATTTTGTACCCGTTTCCTCCAGCATCTTCACAAGGTCCTTTGCTGCTGTTCTGGGATAGATTTGCACTTTTCGCACCAATGTATGTTCATCTCCAGGAGACAGAATGTGTCTCCTTCCTGAGCGGTATGACGGCTGCTTGGTCCCATGGTGTTGATACTTGCCTACTATTGTTTGTACAGATGAACCTTCAGGCGTTTGGAAATTGCTCCCAAGGATGAACCAGACTTGCGGAGGTCTACAATGTTATTTCTGAGGTCTTGGCTGATTTCTTTTGATTTTCCCATGATGTCAAGCAAAGAGGCACTTTGAAGGTAGGCCTTGAAATACATCCACAAGTACACCTCCAATAGACTCAAATTAAGACAATTAGCCTATCAGAAGCTTCTAAAGCCATGACATAATTTTCTGAAACTTCCTAGATGTTTAAAGGCACTGTCAACATAGTGTATGTAAACTTCTGACCCACAAGAACTGTGATACAGTGAATTATAAGTGAAATAATCTGTCTGTAAACAATTGTAGGAAAAATTACTTGTGTCATGCACAAAGTAGTTGTCCTTACCGACTTGCCAAAACTATCATTTGTTCACAAGAAATTTGTGGAATGGTTGAAAAATGAGTTTTAATGACTCCAACCTAAGTGTATGTAAACCTCCGACTTCAACTGTATGTAAATGCGATATTTAGCAAAACATTATAAAAACCTGTTTTTGCTTTGTCATTACGGGGTATTGTGTGTTGATTGATGAGGGGGAAAAAACATGTAAACAATTTTAGAATACGGCTGTAACATAAAAGAATTTGCAAAAAGTCAAGTGGTCTGAATACTTTTCGTCGGCCCTTTAGAAGTGATTGAGAGAGAGAGAAATAGAAAAGATTGAGAGAGAGAGAGAGAGAGATAGAAGATATTGAGAGAGGGACAGGGACAGAGCCAATACTACTATGACAAGACATCTCAAAGCACCACTATATGGAAAGTGATCCAACTCGCCAAATCTGCGTTAAAGAACTCTAACTTACAAATATGACCAATCAAAATATCAGAATAGCAGCCAGGTTACATCAGTGATAGAACAGCAGCAGGTGTGACTGAGATTGACCTTTACATATTATTCAAGCCAGCTCCCGAGCTCCTCTCTAAAAAAAAATCAAAGGAGAAAGGAAAGGTAATAAACAGCCTGGAGATATTTTTCTTCAATTGGCTTTTTGTGGAGTTGGGAGATGCTGTATAAGTGACATTTTTGTTTTATTATTTAACTTTAATTTATTCGGGGAAGCCCATTTGAGACCAGGGTCTCATTCTCAATGTTGTCTTGAGAGCAAACAATTCCCAAATCGACATGATAACCCAATAAAACAGCCAAAAAGGAACAACAAAATACTGCAGTTACGGATACACTACGTTTCAACAACGCCAATACTTTATCACAATCGAGCAAAAAAACACTCGCGGACCTCAGTGAATCCCTTCCTCCCTTGTGCCCTATTGGCACCAGTGATTCAAGACGCAATGAGGTTCGTAAATTCTTCCAAACAAGGGATGCATTAAAGCTAAAGGCTGATTTAACTCGGCTGGTAGAGACACCAGGAACCTCAAGAGTTAACCAACCCTGTGAGCGGGTTTGGTGCCTCCTATTTGTCTACTTCAACAGAGAAGTGAGATATGTTGGACGCTGGTGCAGCAGAGCTTTGCAAAAAAAAAACAACGGGAATTTATAGAAGTCCAGCCGACTTTCTGATGAAGCCGACTTTCTGATAAAGGATGCAGTGATGAGTATTAAAACCTGTCGCCTGTGATAAAGCGAAGCGCGCTATGGTACACAGTATCCAAGGGTTTTAGAGTAGTGGCTGCTGCGTTCTGATAAATGGTGTCACCACAATCAAGAGCAGGCAGGAAGGTTTCCTGTACAATCTGCTGCCTGCTGTTTAGGAAGAGGCATGATCTCTTTCTATAAAAGAACCCTACTTTAGCTTCAGCTTCTTAATTAGTTCAATCTGTGTGTTTTTTAAATGTCCATTGCTTTTGTCAATTCAAACGCCCAGTTATTTATAGGCGGGAACCTCGTCGATGAGAGAACCATCCAATCCATAAATGTGTAAATTATCTCAAATATTTCTATGAGAATTAGAAAACAACGTAAATGTAGTTTTTCCTGCATTAGGTATACATTTTAAATCAACAAGGTCTTTTGGCAAGGCAACAAAATCAGATTGAAGATCTAACATAGCCTTGTCAGCAGTAGGGGCAATCGTATACATAACATGTTACAGGTTTTTGAGGATAGACCAATATTGTTTAAATAAATAGTAAAGAGGACATGTCCCAAAATAGACCCCAGCGGGACACCTTTAGTAAAATCAAGGAAACTTGACTTATAGCTCCCTGGCCGAGGCCCATTTCACACAACCTCTGCATGAGTAGGGGATGTTCGAACAGTATCAAAGGCCTTGGATAGGTCTATAAATATGGCAGTGTAACACATCATTTAAGACAAGCATAGCTGCTGAAACGGTGCTATGTCCAGGTCTATAACCAGATGGGTGCACATTAAGAACATCATTTGGAATGAGCAGGAGAAGAGAGAGAGAAATCAAAACCACTCTCCCATTAAATATTTAAACAGGAAATCAGAGACTGTGTGTGTGTGTGTGTGTGTGTGTGTGTGTGTGTGTGTGTGTGTGTGTGTGTGTGTGTGTGTGTGTGTGTGTGTGTGTGTGTGTGTGTGTGTGTGTGTGTGTGTGTGTGTGTGTGTGTATTCGTGTGTTGCATTCGCGTGTGTGCATGCGTGCGTGTTTAAATCCTCCTCGCTCGGACTCAAGGAGAGGTGTTACCTCCACTAGAGTGCTGAAGTTCAGTCATATCCTCTAGACTGGACAGAGTCCATGTTGTGTTGTTCTATTCTCAATGAACATGTATAGGAGCCTTCCTCCCTTCTCTCCTTACTCATGCTCTGACTAATTGAGGCAATTTACATGGCGAACATCCGAAGAACACAATGCAAAACAATCCCGTATGAATATCTTGCTGTGGCAATTTGAAACACCGTAATCATCATAGCTCAATTTGAATTGACCTCGATGTGTCGGCTACACCATTTATAGATAGTCGATGAATAGGGTTCGTCTATAGCTCCAGGTGGTTTTCTAAGTGTGATATCCTGGTATTTTTAGCCTGGTGTGCTCTCCCAGCGGGGGAGAGGCTGAGGTAGGGCAGGAGTCTCGTCTGTCTATTAGGATTGTAGGTCATTGGAAACGACTCAAACGAGAGCTTGCAAGATGCAACTCTATTTCCTAAGAGGTGTCGTCACTTAGTCTCTACTTCTTTTTTTTTTTTTTTTTTGCCAAGAATCTTCACAGTGATCTTTGGTTGGGCAATGTCAAAGACATATTATCGTTGTGGACAGACAAACCGCCTATAATCTTCATTTTCATTCCTCTCTTGTGCAAGGAGAAGACACATGCTTCATGTGTTACTCAAGGCCCAGAGCTCCACTGATGTCAGTAATCAAATATTCTAATCTGAAATACTCTCAAACGGCCGACCTCCAGGGACGTGTTCCAAATAACACCCTATTCCCTATGTAGTGCGCTACTTTTGACTAGGCCGGCATAGGGTTCTGGTCAAAAGTAGTGCACTATATAAGGAATCGGGATGCAGACCAGGAGTTCCTAACCGCCAGGGCCCAAATGAGAGCCTGCAAGACCGTGTTCCGGAAGACAATGCACAGACAATATTATCCTGCAGGAGGCTGTCGATCTCTCAATCTCAATTACGGCTGCAGATTATAGTCTCATAACTCAATCATGCATTAAACAGACTAGGCCCTACGCATTGGCCTACTTCGCCACTCTGAGGCACGGGGTCAAGAGTGCATCAACTACATTTACTTATTAAACAGACGCCTACAGTAGCGATGAAAACAGCAAAGCACTCAGACAACAGGACTGCAGAACAACATGAACTCTGAAACAGGTTATGTTGCCTCCTATCCAGAGGTAGACACTAGAGAGGATGAACAAGACAAGAGTCCTCATCAAGTCATCTGTTATTATGGCAATAGACTGACCTAGCCAAAGAGCGTTTCCTCTGAATACTTAAACAGGCAGTGGACATGTACTGGAAGACAATGAGCATGGTTGAGTTGGGATGTGCTGCCCACGGGCTAGCCTAAGCCTTTGAAAAGCCCAAATACACCAGTGTAGAGAGTCGGCGCTCAACACCAAACTGAACACACAGTGCCTCAGTTACCCTGGGTGCATCCCAATAATATCTCCTTTCTCCTGAAGTGTGCACTCGTCGACTACTTTCCAAAAATCGAAAATCATAGAATGAGGTGGAGGCACGGGCTAGTGAGAGCTTCCACCTTATTTCTGATGCCAGCCATTTCCCATTCAAACCAGTGAAGGGAAGTGAAGTGCACACTTCGGGAAGGAGGAGAGATAATTGGGACATAGCCCCGTTGCCTCACATAAGCACTATAGTCAGTGAACCAGCTCAGAAGGAGATTGTCGGAGCGCCAGCTACACCGACTATATCCCTGACTTTATCTACTGTGTGGGGTTAATGAGGAGGTGTAGTGGCATACAGATAGTTACACTGAAAGTCACAGACAGACAGATAGAAATATGAGGAAGTTTCAACAACTCTAACCCACTCCTGTTGGCACTAATAATGCACAGGTCAATTGTTTTTGTTGACCCGCGCTGTCCTTACCATTGGAACAAGTAGCCCACCTCCCATCAAACACCAGTACAGCACAGCTAACATTTAAATCAGCATGCAGACCATTACAAAGGTTCACTTCGATGTGGTGATGATCTGCTGTGATTAGAGAAATCCAATGAAACAAATGAGAAAGAATGGAAGGAGATAAACATGCCACTAGGATTCATCTTCGCCCAGAGCCAGTTGACATAAGGATGCATTATAACAGGGAACTGAATTAACATCAAAATAAACGCCCAATGCAGCTAAAGTACATAACTGGCAAAAGCAAAAGCACAACTATCAACAGCATAGTGATAACCGCTTCAAACCTTACATTTACATTGCAGTCATTTAGCAGACAGGGAGTGCATGCATTTCCATACTTCTTTTCCATACTGGTCCCCTATGGGACATTGAGGTCTACATAGAATATAAAAATATATTGCCGTTCAACAGCTGTCTATGTATGTCAGTGCAGGGAGACAATTATCTCTGGGATAGAACAAGTACAGCACTGACACACTTCAGATCCCTCAGGGTCTGTGTCTATGTTTCACATGGCCCTCTCTCTTCCAGGGATCCATACCAGCCACCGGGCCTGTGTCTATGTTTCTCATGGCCCTCTCTCTTCCAGGGATCCATACCAGCCACCGGGCCTGTGTCTATGTTTCTCATGGCCATCTCTCTTCCAGGGATCCATACCAGCCACCGGGCCTGTGTCTATGTTTCTCATGGCCATCTCTCTTCCAGGGATCCATACCAGCCACCGGGCCTGTGTCTATGTTTCTCATGGCCCTCTCTCTTCCAGGGATCCATACCAGCCACCGGGCCTGTGTCTATGTTTCTCATGGCCATCTCTCTTCCAGGGATCCATACCAGCCACCGGGCCTGTGTCTATGTTTCTCATGGCCATCTCTCTTCCAGGGATCCATACCAGCCACCGGGCCTGTGTCTATGTTTCTCATGGCCCTCTCTCTTCCAGGGATCCATACTAGCCACCGGGCCTGTGTCTATGTTTCTCATGGCCCTCTCTCTTCCAGGGATCCATACTAGCCACCGGGCCTGTGTCTATGTTTCTCATGGCCATCTCTCTTCCAGGGATCCATACTAGCCACCGGGCCTGTGTCTATGTTTCTCATGGCCCTCTCTCTTCCAGGGATCCATACTAGCCACCGGGCCTGTGTCTATGTTTCTCATGGCCATCTCTCTTCCAGGGATCCGTTCCAGCCAGGCACTGGATCCTTACTCTTCACATCCCTTTCCCCTGTCTACCCCTTCCTCTGTCTTGCTCTTAATCCAGCATTCCTCCAGGGACTACAGCCTGTCTGGTAGAAATCCAGAGGCTGTTTTCTCAAAGGCAACCACTCTCTAAACTCCCTTCTGACATACCCCCTCTCCCATCGGGGGGATGTAAGTGGAGTGTTGAGATCCGCCAAAACACACTTCACCTCTGTAATGTCCTTCTGGGTCGTCTTTGGAAACGTTTATCGAAATATTTCCCCCATTCAAATCCTCCTATCAGAGCATTTTTTTATATGCTGATTTCCTCTCCCCTGCCCGGTGTAGATTCACTTTTAGCACTGAGCTTTTTCGCCTTAACGGTTGAGTAATTTGTCCAGAGGTTAACACAGCCAGTAATGCAGTGTAATTTGTTCCAGTGTGTTTCCAAACATTGCATCAGCGCCACTAATCTAGCCTGCAGATGTCACAGGGAGGAGCCCTGGCCTGGCCTCTTCATTTTTTATTTACATACCCAGAAATAATCCAGTACCTCAATATACATTATGACAAGACAACCAACCATCAAATCTCCCTTCTGTTCTGTGTACAGTACAAGTAAGATTGATTAGAATTCCATTGTGTTCTTCCACATGAAATTATTGAAATGTTCCATATCAGAATGCCCTGGTCTGGACACTGATCCTCCTCTCCACCCCTCCCTCCCCTTTCACAGTAAAACGAACGAGAACAAGAATGGCTAATAGCAGCATTTCAAAAGATGAGGCTGATGGGGAAGGCTTTTGCCCCCACTGACCCCACCCTTGCTCCAGAAATAGCCCTCCCCCTTCTCTGTCTGCTCCTGGAGTGACATCACGGATCATGGAGGGCTCTACTTGTTTGGGCAAAGCTTTACTAATAAGGAATACACAGCAAAGGCAGCCAGGCAACATTGTATGTCCTATAGTGATGCTCTGGGGCTGGTTGCACCAGGTGGGCTTACACCTGTTCCTGTTTATACTGACCTGACAGAATGGGGGAACAGTGGGGAAGCTATGGGCAACTACTAAACATATAATGTCCCCAATATTCACATAACACTTATTCCTATACTGTAAACTGCAATGCTATGGATGGAACAAAATAGGGATTACTGATTAATTGACATAACACCAACAAATTGATTTCAAGATTTACTCGATTTCAAGTTTTACAATTCAAGGATTCATCTTGTTTGTCCACAGTGTCATGTTTTGTCATTTATTATCTTGTCTTGTCCCTGTGCTTCCCATTCTATTCGTTTCCCTCTGCTGGTCTTATTAGGTTCTTTCCCTCTTTCTATCCCTCTCTCTCCCCCTCCCTCTCTCACTCTCTCGCTCTCTCTTCTCTCTATCGTTCCGTTCCTGCTCCCAGCTGTTCCTATTCCCCTAATCAATCATTTAGTCTTCCCACACCTGTTCCCGATCCTTTCCCCTGATTAGAGTCCCTATTTCTTCCTTTGTGTTCCGTTCCTGTCCTGTCGGTTCCTTGTCTAGAATTCACCGTGCTGTGTTTGTGTATCGCCCTGTCGTGTCGTGTTTTCCTCAGATGCTGCGTGGTGAGCAGGTGTCTGAGTCTGTCTGGTTCAAGTGCCTTCCCGAGGCAACCTGCTGTTCACCTGCTGTTCAAGATCGAGTCTCCAGTTTGTCCTCGTCATTTCGAGTGAAAGTTGTGTTTTTTGTTTGTATTTACTTTACTGGATTAAAGACTCTGTTTTCGCCAAGTAGCTTTTGGGTCCTCTTTCACCTGCATGACAGAAGGAACCGACCAAGGAATGGACCCAGCGACTTCAGACGCTCGTTACACTGCCGTCGAGATCCAAGGAGCCATGCTCGGCAGACACGAGCAGGAATTGTCTGCTGCTCGCCATGCCGTGGAGAACCTGGCCGCTCAGGTTTCCGACCTCTCTGGACAGTTCCAGAGTCTACGTCTCGTGCCACCTGTTACTTCCTGGCCTGCCGAGCCTCCAGAACCTAGGGTTAATAACCCACCTTGCTACTCCGGGCAGCCCACTGAGTGCCGCTCCTTTCTCACGCAGTGTGAGATTGTGTTCTCTCTCCAACCCAACACATACTCTAGAGAGAGCTCGGGTTGCTTACGTCATTTCACTCCTTACTGGCCGGGCTCGAGAATGGGGCACAGCTATCTGGGAGGCAAGGGCTGATTGCTCTAACAAGTTCCAGAACTTTAAAGAGGAGATGATTCGGGTTTTTGACCGTTCAGTTTTTGGTAGGGAGGCTTCTAGGGCCCTGGCTTCCTTATGCCAAGGTGAACGGTCCATAACGGATTATTCTATTGAGTTTCGCACTCTTGCTGCCTCTAGTGAGTGGAACGAGCCGGCGCTGCTCGCTCGTTTTCTGGAGGGACTCCACGCAGTGGTTAAGGATGAGATTCTCTCCCGGGAGGTTCCTTCAGATGTGGACTCTTTGATTGCTCTCGCCATCCGCATAGAACGACGGGTAGATCTTCGTCACCGGGCTCGTGGAAGAGAGCTCGCATCAACGGTGTTTCCCTGCTCCGCATCGCAACCATCTCCCTCCTCTGGCTCAGAGTCTGAGCCCATGCAGCTGGGAGGGATTCGCATCTCGACTAAGGAGAGGGAACGGAGGATCACCAACCGCCTGTGCCTCTATTGCGGAGTTGCTGGACATTTTGTTAATTCTTGTCCAGTAAAAGCCAGAGCTCATCTGTAAGCGGAGGGCTACAGGTGAGCGCAACTACTCAAGTCTCTCCATCAAGATCCTGTACTACTTTGTCGGTCCATCTACGCTGGACCGGTTCGGGTGCTACATGTAGTGCCTTGATAGACTCTGGGGCTGAGGGTTGTTTCATGGACGAAGCATGGGTTCGGAAACATGACATTCCTTTCAGAGAGTTAGAGAAGCCTACGCCCATGTTCGCCTTAGATGGTAGTCATCTTCCCAGTATCAGATTTGAGACACTACCTTTAACCCTCACAGTATCTGGTAACCACAGTGAGACTATTTCTTTTTTGATTTTTCGTTCACCGTTTACACCTGTTGTTTTGGGTCATCCCTGGCTAGTATGTCATAATCCTTCTATTAATTGGTCTAGTAATTCTATCCTATCCTGGAACGTTTCTTGTCATGTGAAGTGTTTAATGTCTGCCATCCCTCCCGTTTCTTCTGTCCCTACTTCTCAGGAGGAACCTGGCGATTTGACAGGAGTGCCGGAGGAATATCATGATCTGCGCACGGTCTTCAGTCGGTCCCGAGCCAACTCCCTTCCTCCTCACCGGTCGTATGATTGTAGTATTGATCTCCTTCCGGGGACCACTCCTCCTCGGGGTAGACTATACTCTCTGTCGGCTCCCGAACGTAAGGCTCTCGAGGATTATTTGTCTGTGTCTCTTGACGCCGGTACCATAGTGCCTTCTTCCTCTCCGGCCGGGGCGGGGTTCTTTTTGTTAAGAAGAAGGACGGTACTCTGCGCCCTGCGTGGATTATCGAGGGCTGAATGACATAACGGTTAAGAATCGTTATCCGCTTCCCCTTATGTCATCAGCCTTCGAGATTCTGCAGGAGCCAGGTGCTTTACTAAGTTGGACCTTCGTAACGCTTACCATCTCGTGCGCATCAGAGAGGGGGGACGAGTGGAAAACGGCGTTTAACACTCCGTTAGGGCATTTTGAGTACCGGGTTCTGCCGTTTGGTCTCGCCAATGCGCCAGCTGTTTTTCAGGCATTAGTTAATGATGTTCTGAGAGACATGCTGAACATCTTTGTTTTTGTCTATCTTGACGATATCCTGATTTTTTCTCCGTCACTCGAGATTCATGTTCAGCACGTTCGACGTGTTCTACAGCGCCTTTTAGAGAATTGTCTCTACGTAAAGTCTGAGAAGTGCTCTTTTCATGTCTCCTCCGTTACTTTTCTCGGTTCCGTTATTTCCGCTGAAGGCATTCAGATGGATTCCGCTAAGGTCCAAGCTGTCAGTGATTGGCCCGTTCCAAGGTCACGTGTCGAGTTGCAGCGCTTTTTAGGTTTCGCTAATTTCTATCGGCGTTTCATTCGTAATTTCGGTCAAGTTGCTGCCCCTCTCACAGCTCTTACTTCTGTCAAGACGTGTTTTAAGTGGTCCGGTTCCGCCCAGGAGCTTTTGATCTTCTAAAAGAACGTTTTACGTCCGCTCCTATCCTCGTTACTCCTGACGTCACTAGACAATTCATTGTCGAGGTTGGCGAGAGGTAGGCGTGGGAGCCATTCTATCCCAGCGCTTCCAGTCTGACGATAAGGTTCATCCTTGCGCTTATTTTCTCATCGCCTGTCGCCATCTGAGCGCAACTATGATGTGGGTAACCGTGAACTGCTCGCCATCCGCTTAGCCCTAGGCGAATGGCGACAGTGGTTGGAGGGGCGACCGTTCCTTTTGTCGTTTGGACAGACCATAAGAACCTTGAGTACATCCGTTCTGCCAAACGACTTAATGCCCGTCAAGCTCGTTGGGCGTTGTTTTTCGCTCGTTTCGAGTTTGTGATTTCTTACCGTCCGGGTAGCAAGAACACCAAGCCTGATGCCTTATCCCGTCTGTTTAGTTCTTCTGTGGCTTCTACTGATCCCGAGGGGATTCTTCCTTATGGGCGTGTTGTCGGGTTAACAGTCTGGGGAATTGAAAGACAGGTTAAGCAAGCACTCACGCACACTGCGTCGCCGCGCGCTGTCCTAGTAACCTCCTTTTCGTTCCTGTTTCCACTCGTCTGGCTGTTCTTCAGTGGGCTCACTCTGCCAAGTTAGCTGGTCATCCCGGTGTTCGAGGCACTCTTGCGTCTATTCGCCAGCGCTTTTGGTGGCCGACTCAGGAGCGTGACACGCGCCGTTTCGTGGCTGCTTGTTCGGACTGCGCGCAGACTAAGTCGGGTAACTCTCCTCCTGCCGGTCGTCTCAGACCGCTCCCCATTCCTTCTCGACCATGGTCTCACATCGCCCTAGACTTCATTACCGGTCTGCCTTTGTCTGCGGGGAAGACTGTGATTCTTACGGTTGTCGATAGGTTCTCTAAGGCGGCACATTTCATTCCCCTCGCTAAGCTTCCTTCCGCTAAGGAGACGGCACAAATCATTATCGAGAATGTATTCAGAATTCATGGCCTCCCGTTAGACGCCGTTTCAGACAGAGGCCCGCAATTCACGTCACAGTTTTGGAGGGAGTTCTGTCGTTTGATTGGTGCGTCCGTCAGTCTCTCTTCCGGGTTTCATCCCCAGTCTAACGGTCAAGCAGAGAGGGCCAATCAGACGATTGGTCGCATACTACGCAGCCTTTCTTTCAGAAACCCTGCGTCTTGGGCAGAACAGCTCCCCTGGGCAGAATACGCTCACAATTCGCTTCCTTCGTCTGCTACCGGGTTATCTCCGTTTCAGAGTAGTCTGGGTTACCAGCCTCCTCTGTTCTCATCCCAGCTTGCCGAGTCCAGCGTTCCCTCCGCTCAGCGTTTGTCCAACGTTGTGAGCGCACCTGGAGGAGGGTGAGGTCTGCACTTTGCCGTTACAGGGCACAGACTGTGAGAGCCGCCAATAAACGCAGGATTAAGAGTCCAAGGTATTGTTGCGGCCAGAGAGTGTGGCTTTCCACTCGCAACCTTCCTCTTACGACAGCTTCTCGTAAGTTGACTCCGCGGTTCATTGGTCCGTTCCGTGTCTCCCAGGTCGTCAATCCTGTCGCTGTGCGACTCTTCTTCCGCGACATCTTCGTCGCGTCCATCCTGTCTTCCATGTCTCCTGTGTTAAGCCCTTTCTTCGCACCCCCGTTCGTCTTCCCTCCCCCTCCCGTCCTTGTCGAGAGCGCACCTATTTACAAGGTACATAAGATCATGGACATGCGTTCTCGGGGACGGGGTCACCAATACTTAGTGGATTGGGAGGGTTACGGTCCTGAGGAGAGGAGTTGGGTTCCGTCTCGGGGCGTGCTGGACCGTTCACTCATTGATGATTTCCTCCGTTGCCGCCAGGATTCCTCCTCGAGTGCGCCAGGAGGCGCTCGGTAAGTGGGGGGTACTGTCATGTTTTGTCATTTATTATCTTGTCTTGTCCCTGTGCTTCCCATTCTATTCGTTTCCCTCTGCTGGTCTTATTAGGTTCTTTCCCTCTTTCTATCCCTCTCTCTCCCCCTCCCTCTCTCACTCTCTCGCTCTCTCTTCTCTCTATCGTTCCGTTCCTGCTCCCAGCTGTTCCTATTCCCTAATCAATCATTTAGTCTTCCCACACCTGTTCCCGATCCTTTCCCCTGATTAGAGTCCCTATTTCTTCCTTTGTGTTCCGTTCCTGTCCTGTCGGTTCCTTGTCTAGAATTCACCGTGCTGTGTTTGTGTATCGCCCTGTCGTGTCGTGTTTTCCTCAGATGCTGCGTGGTGAGCAGGTGTCTGAGTCTGTCTGGTTCAAGTGCCTTCCCGAGGCAACCTGCTGTTCACCTGCTGTTCAAGATCGAGTCTCCAGTTTGTCCTCGTCATTTCGAGTGAAAGTTGTGTTTTTTGTTTGTATTTACTTTACTGGATTAAAGACTCTGTTTTCGCCAAGTCGCTTTTGGGTCCTCTTTCACCTGCATGACACACAGTTTCATAAATCCCTTTATTTTCTCTCTTGGAACACAGACATCCCGAACACCCAAACCCTTTGTGAAGCTTACAGTAGGTAACCTTGTGCATTAATTAAATCCAGCTGAATTTTAATAGACGTTATGAGGCACATTCTGAGTCAGGGCAACATCTACTGACAACGACAAAAACACAAACAAACAGGAAGTACAGGTCAATCTAAGGTGAAGATTTAGATACTCCTACATATAGTCTATTACAGCCAATGTGTCATGCTGGTGAATGAGGACCCAAAAGCGACTTGGCGAAAACAGAGTATTTAATCCAGAATAAACTTTACAAAACAAAAAGCATAATACTACACGTAAAGACGAGAACAGACTGGAGACTTGATCGAGAACTGCAGGTTGCCTCGGGAAGGCACTTGAACCTAGCAGACTCAGACACCTGCTCACCACGCAGCATCTGAGGGAAACACGACACGACAGGGCAAAACATAGACACAGCACGGTGAATATAAATGAGGATCCGACAGGGCAGGTACGGGAAACAAGGAGAGAAATAGGGACTCTAATCAGGGAAAAGGATCGGGAACAGGTGTGGGAAGACTAAATGATGATTAGGGGAATAGGAACAGCTGGGAGCAGGAACGGAACGATAGAGAGAAGAGAGAGCGAGAGAGTGAGAGAGGGAGGGGGAGAGAGAGGGATAGAAAGAGGGAAAGAACCTAATAAGACCAGCAGAGGGAAACGAATAGAATGGGAAGCACAGGGACAAGACATGATAATAAATGACAAAACATGACAGTACCCCCCACTCACCGAGCGCCTCCTGGCGCACTCGAGGAGGAATCCTGGCGGCAACGGAGGAAATCATCAATGAGTGAACGGTCCAGCACGTCCCGAGACGGAACCCAACTCCTCTCCTCAGGACCGTAACCCTCCCAATCCACTAAGTATTGGAGACCCCGTCCCGAGAACGCATGTCCATGATCTTATGTACCTTGTAAATAGGTGCGCTCTCGACAAGGACGGGAGGGGGGAGGGAAGACGAACGGGGGTGCGAAGAAAGGGCTTAACACAGGAGACATGGAAGACAGGATGGACGCGACGAAGATGTCGCGGAAGAAGCAGTCGCACAGCGACAGGATTGACGACCTGGGAGACACGGAACGGACCAATGAACCGCGGAGTCAACTTACGAGAAGCTGTCGTAAGAGGAAGGTTGCGAGTGGAAAGCCACACTCTCTGGCCGCAACAATACCTAGGACTCTTAATCCTGCGTTTATTGGCGGCTCTCACAGTCTGTGCCCTGTAGCGGCAAAGTGCAGACCTCACCCTCCTCCAGGTGCGCTCACAACGTTGGACAAACGCTTGAGCGGAGGGAACGCTGGACTCGGCAAGCTGGGAAGAGAATAGAGGAGGCTGGTAACCCAGACTACTCTGAAACGGAGATAACCCGGTAGCAGACGAAGGAAGCGAGTTGTGAGCGTATTCTGCCCAGGGAGCTGTTCTGCCCAAGACGCAGGGTTTCTGAAAGAAAGGCTGCGTAGTATGCGACCAATCGTCTGATTGGCCCTCTCTGCTTGACCGTTAGACTGGGGATGAAACCCGGAAGAGAGACTGACGGACGCACCAATCAAACGACAGAACTCCCTCCAAAACTGTGACGTGAATTGCGGGCCTCTGTCTGAAACGGCGTCTAACGGGAGGCCATGAATTCTGAACACATTCTCGATAATGATTTGTGCCGTCTCCTTAGCGGAAGGAAGTTTAGCGAGGGAATGAAATGTGCCGCCTTAGAGAACCTATCGACAACCGTAAGAATCACAGTCTTCCCCGCAGACAAAGGCAGACCGGTAATGAAGTCTAGGGCGATGTGAGACCATGGTCGAGAAGGAATGGGGAGCGGTCTGAGACGACCGGCAGGAGGAGAGTTACCCGACTTAGTCTGCGCGCAGTCCGAACAAGCAGCCACGAAACGGCGCGTGTCACGCTCCTGAGTCGGCCACCAAAATCGCTGGCGAATAGACGCAAGAGTGCCTCGAACACCGGGATGACCAGCTAACTTGGCAGAGTGAGCCCACTGAAGAACAGCCAGACGAGTGGAAACAGGAACGAAAAGGAGGTTACTAGGACAAGCGCGCGGCGACGCAGTGTGCGTGAGTGCTTGCTTAACCTGTCTTTCAATTCCCCAGACTGTCAACCCGACAACACGCCCATAAGGAAGAATCCCCTCGGGATCAGTAGAAGCCACAGAAGAACTAAACAGACGGGATAAGGCATCAGGCTTGGTGTTCTTGCTACCCGGACGGTAAGAAATCACAAACTCGAAACGAGCGAAAAACAACGCCCAACGAGCTTGACGGGCATTAAGTCGTTTGGCAGAACGGATGTACTCAAGGTTCTTATGGTCTGTCCAAACGACAAAAGGAACGGTCGCCCCTCCAACCACTGTCGCCATTCGCCTAGGGCTAAGCGGATGGCGAGCAGTTCACGGTTACCCACATCATAGTTGCGCTCAGATGGCGACAGGCGATGAGAAAAATAAGCGCAAGGATGAACCTTATCGTCAGACTGGAAGCGCTGGGATAGAATGGCTCCCACGCCTACCTCTGAAGCGTCAACCTCGACAATGAATTGTCTAGTGACGTCAGGAGTAACGAGGATAGGAGCGGACGTAAAACGTTCTTTTAGAAGATCAAAAGCTCCCTGGGCGGAACCGGACCACTTAAAACACGTCTTGACAGAAGTAAGAGCTGTGAGAGGGGCAGCAACTTGACCGAAATTACGAATGAAACGCCGATAGAAATTAGCGAAACCTAAAAAGCGCTGCAACTCGACACGTGACCTTGGAACGGGCCAATCACTGACAGCTTGGACCTTAGCGGAATCCATCTGAATGCCTTCAGCGGAAATAACGGAACCGAGAAAAGTAACGGAGGAGACATGAAAAGAGCACTTCTCAGCCTTTACGTAGAGACAATTCTCTAAAAGGCGCTGTAGAACACGTCGAACGTGCTGAACATGAATCTCGAGTGACGGAGAAAAAATCAGGATATCGTCAAGATAGACAAAAACAAAGATGTTCAGCATGTCTCTCAGAACATCATTAACTAATGCCTGAAAAACAGCTGGCGCATTGGCGAGACCAAACGGCAGAACCCGGTACTCAAAATGCCCTAACGGAGTGTTAAACGCCGTTTTCCACTCGTCCCCCTCTCTGATGCGCACGAGATGGTAAGCGTTACGAAGGTCCAACTTAGTAAAGCACCTGGCTCCCTGCAGAATCTCGAAGGCTGATGACATAAGGGGAAGCGGATAACGATTCTTAACCGTTATGTCATTCAGCCCTCGATAATCCACGCAGGGGCGCAGAGTACCGTCCTTCTTCTTAACAAAAAGAACCCCGCCCCGGCCGGAGAGGAAGAAGGCACTATGGTACCGGCGTCAAGAGACACAGATAAATAATCCTCGAGAGCCTTACGTTCGGGAGCCGACAGAGAGTATAGTCTACCCCGAGGAGGAGTGGTCCCCGGAAGGAGATCAATACTACAATCATACGACCGGTGAGGAGGAAGGGAGTTGGCTCGGGACCGACTGAAGACCGTGCGCAGATCATGATATTCCTCCGGCACTCCTGTCAAATCGCCAGGTTCCTCCTGAGAAGTGGGGACAGAAGAAATGGGAGGGATGGCAGACATTAAGCACTTCACATGACAAGATACGTTCCAGGATAGGATAGAATTACAAGACCAATTAATAGAAGGATTATGACATACTAGCCAGGGATGACCCAAAACAACAGGTGTGAAAGGTGAACGAAAAATCAAAAAAGAAATAGTCTCACTGTGGTTACCAGATACTGTGAGAGTTAAAGGTAGTGTCTCAAATCTGATACTGGGAAGATGACTACCATCTAAGGCAAACATGGGCGTAGGCTTGTCTAACTGTCTGAAAGGAATGTTATGTTTCCGAACCCATGCTTCGTCCATGAAACAACCCTCAGCCCCAGAGTCAATCAAGGCACTGCATGTAGCACCCGAACCGGTCCAGCGTAGATGGACCGACATAGTAGTACAAGATCTAGATGAAGAGACCTGAGTAGTAGCGCTCACCAGTAGCCCTCCGCTTACTGATGGGCTCTGGCCTCTTACTGGACATGAATTAACAAAATGTCCATCAAATCCGCAATAGAGGCACAGGCGGTTGGTGATCCTCCGTTCCCTCTCCTTAGTCGAGATGCGAATCCCTCCCAGCTGCATGGGCTCAGTCTCAGAGCCAGAGGAGGGAGATGGTTGCGATGCGGAGCAGGGAAACACCGTTGATGCGAGCTCTCTTCCACGAGCCTGGTGACGAAGATCTACCCGTCGTTCTATGCGGATGGCGAGAGCAATCAAAGAGTCCACACTGGAAGGAACCTCCCGAGAGAGAATCTCATCTTTGACCACTGTGTGGAGTCCCTCCAGAAAACGAGCGAGCAGCGCCGGCTCGTTCCAGTCACTAGAGGCAGCAAGAGTACGAAACTCTATAGAGTAATCCGTTATGGATCGATCACCTTGGCATAGGGAAGCCAGGACCCTAGAAGCCTCCCCACCAAAAACTGAACGGTCAAAAACCCGAATCATCTCCTCTTTAAAGTTCTGGTAATTGTTAGAACAATCAGCCCTTGCCTCCCAGATAGCTGTGCCCCACTCTCGGGCCCGGCCAGTAAGGAGTGAAATGACGTAAGCAACCCGAGCTCTCTCTCTAGAGTATGTGTTGGGTTGGAGAGAGAACACAATCTCACACTGGGTGAGAAAGGAGCGGCACTCAGTGGGCTGCCCGGAGTAGCAAGGTGGGTTATTAACCCTAGGTTCTGGAGGCTCGGCAGGCCAGGAAGTAACAGGTGGCACGAGACGAAGACTCTGGAACTGTCCAGAGAGGTCGGAAACCTGAGCGGCCAGGTTCTCCACGGCATGGCGAGCAGCAGACAATTCCTGCTCGTGTCTGCCGAGCATGGCTCCTTGGATCTCGACGGCAGTGTTACGAGCGTCTGTAGTCGCTGGGTCCATTCCTCGGTCGGATCCTTCTGTCATGCTGGTGAATGAGGACCCAAAAGCGACTTGGCGAAAACAGAGTATTTAATCCAGAATAAACTTTACAAAACAAAAAGCATAATACTACACGTAAAGACGAGAACAGACTGGAGACTTGATCGAGAACTGCAGGTTGCCTCGGGAAGGCACTTGAACCTAGCAGACTCAGACACCTGCTCACCACGCAGCATCTGAGGGAAACACGACACGACAGGGCAAAACATAGACACAGCACGGTGAATATAAATGAGGATCCGACAGGGCAGGTACGGGAAACAAGGAGAGAAATAGGGACTCTAATCAGGGAAAAGGATCGGGAACAGGTGTGGGAAGACTAAATGATGATTAGGGGAATAGGAACAGCTGGGAGCAGGAACGGAACGATAGAGAGAAGAGAGAGCGAGAGAGTGAGAGAGGGAGGGGGAGAGAGAGGGATAGAAAGAGGGAAAGAACCTAATAAGACCAGCAGAGGGAAACGAATAGAATGGGAAGCACAGGGACAAGACATGATAATAAATGACAAAACATGACACAATGTTTGCACATAGTTCTAGGTTTATTCCTGCCAGAAAATTGCTACTTTTAATGAAGTTTAAAGTTGATATAACAGTCTGGTACTCCAGTCTATCAGCACACTATCCACAGAGAATTCCTTCTTGTTCCAGAACATCTTGTAGAACTGATGGATACAGCCTACTGTCATAACTCAGTGGAAAAACTGTATAACAACTCACAAAGATGTCCATTTATCCAAAAAGAGCACCTAGCTGAGGGCTTTACATTTTCTCACAGATTGCTGTGAAATGGTCCATTTCTTACATCAGCCTTTGATGTTCTCCACAGTGATTTCATGAGCAGGGATGTTGGGTAGCCACAGAACGTTTCATATTTTTGTTTACCCTAAAGGGTACTCTTAACCTTGTATCCCATCAGTCCTCTGTCCCTGGCCTGTACACTGTGAAATGACATAATTAATCCTCAATGTTGGGTTACATTAATTTACCTCAGCCATAAAGATGTAGTTCACTTTGATGGCAGTACAAATAAGATAGTGTTACCCTCTAGTGGCCAAGCATGAGATGTGCATGTATGTGATTCATACAGCAAGGATGACTTCAATATAATGCATTACCGCTATGCGACAGCATTACCTGCCTTAGTTCTCTTTCTCTCTACGTTTTCACTCTGTCTGATCGAAACGACATGGTCTGTGGATCTACAGTGTGTCGACTGGTGGGGGTGTGAAGCACGCTATGATCCTCAGATACTTAATGGGCTCCCAAGTGGCGCAGCAAGAGATGTCACTACAGTCCCTGGTTCGAATCCAGGCTGTATCACATCTGGCCATGATTGGTCCAGCGTCGTCTGGGTTTGTTTGGGAGCCATTGTAAATAAGAATTTGTTCTTTACTGACTTGCCTAGTTCAAATAAAAAATGATCTTTCTGTAAAGACAAGAGACACTGACAGCTTTTATTGAGCTTCTGACAGTCTTTTGATCCTGCTTTGTGCTTATTCCCAATGCATACACACTGAGTGTAAAAAACATTAGGAACACCTGCTCTTTCCATGGCGTAGATGACCAGTTGAGTCCAGGTGACCGCTATGATCCCTTATTGATGTCACCTGTTAAATCCACTTCAATCAATGTAGATGAAGGGGAGGAGACAGGTTAAAGAAGGATTTTTAAGCCTTGAGGTAATTGAGACATGGATTGTGTATGTGTGCCATTCAGAGGGTGAATGGGCAAGGCACAATATTGAAGTGCCTTTGAAAAGGGTATGGTAGTAGGTGTCCAGTGCACCGCTTTGTGTCAAGAACTGCAACGCTGCTGTGTTTTTCACTCTCAACAGTTTCCTGTGTGTCTCATGAGTGGTCCACCACCCAAAGGAGATCCAGCCAACTTGACACAACTGTAAGAAGTATTGGAGTCAACATGGGCAAGCATCCCTTCGACACCTTGTAGAGACCATGCCCCAATGAATTTAGGCTGTTCTGAGGGCTAAAGGGGATGCAACTCAATGTTCCTAATGTTTTGTACACTCAGTGTACATACTGAGTAGATGAAACAAACTTGTGAGCAGGGTGTTAATCTGTGAACTTGAAATCATGTTAAAAGTAATATCCGAATTACATAATTTCTCGTAATTTTGAGAAATGTATTTGTTACCGAAGTGTCAACACTAAAACAAACACAAATTAGTTGCTGACAATCTTGAAGTAGTCAAGCCGCAATAATACAATTATTTGGTCACATCTACCCTCCAAAACCTGCTGTAGTCCACATTAGCATTTCTGGAGCAGAATTCTGAGCAAGAATCCACACTATAAATCATGCATTTAAATGAGGGGATTAAAACCTGCCTGTCACACTCAGAGACAGCTTCACTTTATAGAGTTAAACACTTCCTTGGGCAAATCCTAATACCACAGCTCTTTTGAGGATCATAGTTTTCCTTCTAGTTTTATTTGTCACATGCACAAGTACAGTGAAATGTTTAACTTGAAAGCTCTACTCCACAGTGCATCATTCAATATAACAAATAATATATATTATATACTATATATTATATATATATATTCATATAATATAATAGCCACTACACTACACGCAGGATAATTTAACAAATAATATATATTATATACTATATATTATATATTATTTGTTAAATTATCATATAATCTGTGTAATTTAACAAATAATATATATATATTATTTGTAGTGTAGTGGCTATTATATGAAGGTTTGATTTGGAAAGGTTTTCTTGCCTGGTCACAAACAGCTCTCAAGCGTCCACAAGTCCACAAGTCCACAAGCGAAGGGAAGAGGTGAGAGGAGGAAGGCGCGTAGATGCGAGAAGGAATTATCCAACGATTAAAGGGGTAGAGCTTTCAAGTTAAACATTTCACTGTACTTGAATATAATATATATAATGAAAACACAAGAGAAGTAAGAGAGGAAGCTATAAGCGGGGTCAGTGCCAGTACCAAATGTACAATGTGCAGAGATGTGAGGTAAATATGTATTATTTGTGGAACAATCTTCAAAATGTTCTTTAATTTGTTGTTTGGAGGGCTCTATGGTACAGTCGATGAATAGCATTCTCACATAGGTATTCCTCTTTTCCAGGTGGGAGAGGACAGGGTGGGGTGCAAATTCTGGTGGTACGCAAACTGGAGTGGGTCTGGGATGATGGAGTTGATGTGTAGTGATCAGCTGTTCAAGGCACTTAATAATTACAGATGTGAGTGCTACAGGGTCATTGCGGCAGGACGCCATAAAGTTTTGGGGAACAGGGATGATGGTAGTCAGCTTGAAACATGTGGGAATTCCAGACATGGACAAGGAGAGGTCTACCAGCTGGTCTGCACATGCCCTGAGGACATGCCCTGGAATACCATCTGGCCCTGCGACCTTACAAGTGTTGACCAGTTTAAAAAACTTACTCACGTCAGCTTCGGAGAGAAAGATCCCTATCCCCCTTCCAATATCACAGATTTAAATGTACAGTATATCTGTGCCAAACATGCTCTATATCATTCAGAGGTGAAGATAAACCAAAGCAAAAAAATATATATTATCTTTGGTTAAGCCAATGAAATGTGTATTTTACTGCCCAAACATAGCACTTGCCTTGAATCGATGATGCAGCCTTCTATGTCTCTAGCAGAAGAGGCTCCTCCTCAGAGGAAGGGGAGGAGAATCCTCCTCAGTGAATTTCAGAAAAATATAAAGAGTGAAACATTTAAAAAGAAAAAACTATACAAAACATATAAACGTCACCAAATAATTGATTAAAACACGTTGTTTTGCAATGGAGGTCTACGATAGCCTCAACAGCACTGTAGGGCAGCACCATCGTGTAGCTGGAGGACAGCTAGTTTCCGTCCTCCTCTGGGTACATTGACTTCAATTCAAACCTAGCAGGTTCGTGGTTCTGACCCCCTTCCATAAACGTACACAGTAATTATGACAACTTCCGGAGTACGTCCTCCAACCTATCAGATCTCTTGCAGCATGAACTGACATGTTATCCACCCAATCAAAGGATCAGAGAATTATTCTAGTACTGAAAGCATAAGCTACAGCTAGCTAGCACTGCAGTGCATACAATGTGGTGAGTAGTTGATTCAAAGAGAGAGAAAGACACTAGTTGAACAGTTTTGAAGAAATTAAACTGCTTGCCAACTGTACACTGTACTGCATGATTGTAGCGGGTTTACTAATGCGTTAGTTCAAGTAGTATGTTGACTTGACGTTAGCTAACATGGTGACAACCATGTTGGCTGTGTGTCGTTGTTAGTGGCTATGATATGAAGGTTTGACTTGGAAAGGTTTTTTCGCCTGGTCACAAACAGCTGATGTGCTGTGCACTGAAGTCCACAAGCGAAGGGAAAAGGTGAGAGGAAGAAGGCGCGTAGATGCGAGAAGGAATTATCCAACGATTAAAGGGATCATGCTGTTTGTATGTCGCTGCTATGAAAGTGAACTGCGTGTGAACAGGGGTGTATTCATTCCGCCGATTCTTTCTGAAATGGAAGCAAATGTAACGAAAAAGGGATAAACAAACCTGTAGTTGTCTAATAGAAACTTTCATTTGCAACAGTTGGATTAATAGGTGATTTTTATCAATATATTCGGCTCTATTTAATCTCAGATTTAAAAAAATGATAATTCGCGTCAGTAGACATCATGCAAGACTACAAATCCTAGCAAGCTCCTGAACGTCATCTCTAGCTGACACCTTTAATAAGAGGTATTGTGTCAATCTAAAATTTGCACAAGACAGTTCACAGAATGGTCTATTTAAAGTAATTTTGCCAATTTATTCATTACTACATTTAGCTAGCATTTGATCAGTCTTGTCCAAATCCTCATCTGTAGTTCTTTATGATAGCCACATTAGCAGCTAATTAGCGTTTCATTTTGGGGGGGGGTAAATTCAGGCAAATATATTGATAAAAGTCACCTTGTCGTAGAGTGATTTACACAGTTATCAAAACATCACACTAAGGTAAGCCTACACGAAACACAGCCCGTATTTTAAGTGTTTCTAAAATCCCCTATGGGAAAAATGAATGGTGGAAAAATGATTTGAACTATTTCAAATCAAATCAAATAAAAGTTGATTTGTTACGTGCGCCGAATACAACAAGTGTAGACCTTACAGTGAAATGCTTACTTACAGGCTCTTACCAATAGTGCAAAAAAGGTATTAGGTGAACAATAGGTAAGTAAAGAAATAAAGCAACAGTAAAAAGAAAGGCTATATACAGTAGAGAGGCTATAAAAGTAGCGAGGATACATACAGACACCGGTTAGTCAGGCTGATTCAGGTACTATGTACATGTAGATATGGTTAAAGTGACTATGCATATATGATGAACAGAGAGTAGCAGTAGAGTTAAAGAGGGGTAAGTGGGTGGTTGGTGTCGGGACACAATGCAGATAGCCCGGTTAGACAATTAGGTGAGCACTGGTTGGTCGGCCCAATTGAGGTAGTATGTACATGAATGTATAGTTAAAGTGACTATGCATATGCATATATGATAAACAGAGAGTAGCAGCAGCGTAAAAAGAGGGGTTGGGGGGGCACACAATGCAAATAGTCTGGGTATTTGTTCAGGATTCTTATGGCTTGGGGGTAAAAACTGTTGAGGAGCCTTTTGTCCTAGACTTGGCACTCCAGTACCAATTGCCATGCGGTAGTAGAGCGAACAGTCTATGACTGGGGTGGCTGGGGCCTTTGACAATTCTTAGGGCCTTCCACTGACACCGCCTGGTGTAGAGGTCCTGGATGGCAGGCAGCTTAACTCCAGTGATGTACTGGGCAGTACGCAATACCCTCTATAGTGCCTTGCGGTCAGTGGCCAAGCAATTGCCGTACCAGACAGTGATGCAACCAGTCAGGATGCCCTCAATGTTGCAGCTGTAGAACCTTTTGAGGATCTCAGGACCCATGCCAAATCTTCTTAGTTTACTGAGGGGAATAGGCTTTGTCGTGTCCTCTTTACGACTGTCTTGGTGTGTTTGACCATTCTAGTATGATGTTGATGTGGACACCAAGGAACTTGAAGCTCTCATCCTGCTCCACTACAGCCCAGTCAATGAGTATGGGGGCGTGCTTGGTCCTCCTTTTCCTATAGTCCATAATCATCTCCTTACTCTTGGTTACGTTGAGGGATAGGTTGTTATTCTGGCACCACCCGGCCAGGGTCTCTGACCTCCTCCCTATAGGCTGTCTCGTCGTTGTCGGTGATCAGGCCTACCACTGTTGTGTCATCTGCAAACTTAATGGTGGTGTTGGAGTCGTGCCTGGCCATGCAGTCGTGGGTGAACAGGGAGTACAGGAGGGAACTGAGCACGCACCTCTGGGGAGCTCCAGTGTTGAGGATCAGCGTGGCGGATGTGTTGCTACCTACCCTCACCACCTAGGGGTGGCCCATCAGGAAGTCCAGGATCCAGTTGCAGAGGGAGGTGTTTAGTACCAGGATCCTTAGCTTAGTGATGAGCTTTGAGGGTTCTATGGTGTTGAACGCTGAGCTGTAATCAATGAATAGCATTCTCACATAAGTGTTCCTTTTGTCCAGGTGGGAAAGGGCAGTGTGACCCAATAGAGATTGCATCATCTGTGGATCTGTTTGGGCCGTATGCAAATTGTAGTGGGTCTAGAGTTTCAGGGATAATGGTGTTACTGTAAGCTATTACCAACCTTTCAAAGCACTTCATGGCTACCGACGTGAGTGCTACGGTTCAGGAGTCATTTAGGCAGATTGCTTTTGTGTTCTTGGGCACAGTGACTATGGTGGTCTGCTTGAAACATGTTGGTATTACAGACTCAATCAGGGACATGTTGAAAATTTCAGTGAAGACACCTGCCAGCTGGTCAGCACATGCCCGGAGCACACGTCCTGGTAATCCGTCTGGCCCTGAAGCCTTGTGAATGTTGACCTGTTTAAAGGTCTTACTCACGTCGGCGACGAAGAGCGTGATAACACAGTCATCCAGAACAGCTGATGCTCTCATGCATGCCTCAGTGTTGCTTGCCTCGAAGCGAGCATAGAAGTGACTTAGCTCGTCTGGTAGGCTCGTGTCACTGGGCAGCTCACGGCTGTGCTTCCCTTTGTAGTCTGTAATAGTTTGCAAGCCCTGCCACATAAGACGAGCGTCGGCCCCGGTGTACTATGCCTGTTTGATGGTTCGTCGCAGGGCATAGCAGGATTTTTTGTAAGAGTCCCGCACCTTGAAAGAGGCAGCTCTACCCTTTAGCTCAGTGCCAATGTTGCCTGTATTCCATGGCTTCTGGTTGGGGTATGTACGTACAGTCACTGTGGGGACGACATCCTCGATGCACTTATTGATAAAGCCTGTGACTGATGTGGTGTATTCCTCAATGACATAAGAAGAATCCCGGAACATGTTCCAGTCTGTGATAGCAAAACAGTCCTGTAGTTTAGCATCTGCTTCATCTGACCATTTTTTTATAAACTCAGTCACTCGTGCTTCCTGCTTAAATGTTTGCTTGTAAGTAGGAATCAGGAAGATAGAGTTGTGGTCGGATTTAACAAATGGGGGGCAAGGGAGAGCTTTGTACGTGTCTCTGTATGTGGAGGTGATCTATAATTTGTTTCCCTCTGGTTGCACATTTAACATGTTAATAGAAATTTGGTAGAACTGATTTAAGTTTCCCTGCATTAAAGTCTCCGGCCACTAGGAGCGCCGCCTCTGGGTGAGTGGTTTCCTGTTTGCTTATTTCCTTTTACAGCTGACTGAGTGCAGTCTTAGTGCCAGCATCTGTCTGTGGTGGTAAATAAACAGCCACAAAAAGTATAGTCGAAAACTCTCTAGGCAAGTATTTATTTATCACAACATACTCTACTTCAGGCGAACAAAATCTAGAGACTTCCTTAGACTTCGTGCACCAGCTGTTGTTTACAAATATGCACAGCGTTCCCACTTGCCTTTTCCGGGTCCTGACCAGGCATCCAGCTGTTTGTCCTCTGTACCTGCATCGCTTCCTCTTGCAAATAACGGGTATGTCGGCCCTGTGGGGTGTTTGGAGAATGTCTTGTGCGTCCTTCTTGTTGTAGAAGAATCTTAGTCTAATCTGAGGTGAGTGATCGCTGTCCTGAATTCCAGAAGCTCTTTTTTTGCCGTAAGATACGGTTGCAGAAACATTATGTACAAAACAAGTTACAAATAACGCAAAAAAACAAACACATAATAGCACAATTGGTTGGGAGCCCGTAAAACTGCTGCCATTTCTTTGGGCGCCATTTTTACCATTTTTTTTACCACTAGATGTTATGGGTATCATGACTGTGTAACTCTATGATTACATCCTAGATCAGCTAGATGCAGGCAAGATTGTGCAAGGCGACATTGAATGTGTCAATGTCTGTCATCTTGATTACTCAAATTTCTCTCGACCTGTGCACCTACATTGTACACTTTCTTTCACAGGGTAGGTTGTAGCAACCTAAACCTAAAATTTGATTATCACGTATGTTACATTGAGCTAGGGGAATGGAATATGAATGACAGTCATCCAATATGCTGTAATAGAAAAAAGGCCATGCTCATTAAAACAAAAATAATCGTCCTCCCTGATCTTAAACAGCACCGACCGCCACTGGTCTCTAGAGGGACTACATTTGCAGACATAGAAATAGAACCCATTGGATTGTAATTCTATGGTGCAGACCATGCAATCACCGTTGTTGCTAAGAGACCAGTAATGGTCACTTTGTTTTTGGTATTTCCGATGTTGATTAATATACTGTAATATCCATTTAATATGCAGCCACCATAATCATTTCATATGACAGGGTTTAATTGTTTGCATAGAGTCTCGTGACAGATTTATAAATGACACACACAAGATTGGGTTCTGGGTGATTAGATTGTTTGAATAACTATTTTCTATAAAGGCAGAAGCTGTGCAGATACTCATTCATCTTTCAAGTCCAGAAGAGACTACTTTTAGCCTGAGCAACCCACCATTGTGATTGACAGTGATGGATAAACGGAGCTATGAATTCGATTGTTTGCACACACCTGTTCAAACCATTGCTCACAATGCCTTTCTTATACAGGCAACATTGTAAGCTACAGGATTAGGCTACTGTAGACTTTAGGTATAGGAAAAATATGACATATATCTGAATTTATAAGTAGGTTGTGCACATCGTGCATTATAAAATAAACACACTTACCATATCCTTAGATGACTGGCATGGTATTTGATGAGAGACGCAGGCTGTTTGATTCATATTGGACACAGTTTCCTTTGACGAAGGTAAAGACAAATTGATAAAGACAAATGAAAATGTGGTCTAGACTTCTCCAAGCTCAGGGTGCGTGTTGCTATCAAATGTGTTCGGTGTCTAGAATACTTTGCAATTGCTGCATTCAATCTTTGTTGCCTCCTGGTGATGAGTTTTTCCGTCGCTGCTCCTCTCTCTCCCTCTGTGAAAAATATATCTGACACATCTCGCTCCAAAGCAGACTCGGAATATGTTACTTGTTTTACTGGGGTTGCTTCACGTGGAGAAGGGATAGTAAAAAATAAATAGCTACAGCTGATTTTTCAAAAGATATTAAAGCTGAGGAAAAGGGTTATTCAATTGTTTTGTCAAGTGTTTGTCTTTTTTTGGTTCCTCTGAATTTTAGAAGTAAGACTTGAAATGTAATGTTTTGATATGATGTATGTCTTGGTTCAGATTGAAATACTGTTAAGCACCGCTGAAACACTGTTCCGTCGCCTTCACTGACCTGCTTCGAGGACCACAATCTGTTGAACACTGCAGTAGCCTAATACATTTCTCACAACGTTTCACTCACATTCCCTGAAGAGCTAACCTTAGATTAAGTCCCGCTGGAGAAAATTGTAAAACACGTGGACTGGAGGTTTTCTGGCGTGCCTACACACTGCCTGAATATGTACATGGGGAGCTATCTTCAAGATCCTCAGGCTGTTCCCAAAGGCATGTTGAGCCCACTCACTTATGCTCTCTCTTTCCAAATACATGTTACCTTTACTGAATGGTTGACAAGTGGAAATTATGTTACTGTAAAATAAATCAACAGAGCTCATTATCTGTTTGGTTATCACATTCATGGGATGTGCATAGCACTTGCTAAGATGATCCATGACTGCTGTACGTTAAGTATACACTGATTGTACAAAACATTAAGAACACCTTCCTAATATTGAGTTGCAGCCCCTTTTGCCCTCAGAACGGTGTCAATTCGTCGGGGCACGGACTCTTACAAAGTGTCGAAAGCGTTCCACAGGGACGCTGGCCCATGTTTTCTCCAACGACTCCCACAGTTGTGTCAAGTTGGCTGGGTGTCCTTTGGGTGGGGGACCATTCTTGATACACTCGCGAAACTGTTGAGTGTGAAAACCCCAGCAGCGTTGCAGTTCTTGACACACACTGATGGAAGTGGTTTTAACAGGTGACATCACCTGGATTAACCTGGTCTGTCTATGTCATAGGAAGAGCAGGTGTTCCTAATGCTTTGTACACTTAGTGAACAGTACCTTTGTAAGGACAACCCATTGGGCATCAGTTCAATGTCTAGTTTGATTTACATTTGGCTGAGTTGTCAACTAATGTGAATTCAACGTGAATTCAACATTTCATTACAGTTAGGTTAAATATTGGGTGAAAAAAATCCCAAATTCACTTAAGTTGATGGCTTTTTGCAAATCCAATCAGTTTTCCATGTATATTCGAACTTACTACAATTTTTGGTTTATAGTTGAAATGACCTGGAAACAATGTTGATTCAACCAGTTTTTGCCCAGTGGGAAATGAATCATTGCCAGCTTCTTCACATTCTTACATAACTAACAATACCGCTGCTTTATCAATGAGCTATTATGCATATCGTCATGATGAAAAATAACCAATACCTGAAAGTCGTGAAGCTGGGGGAGGTAATATTAATGCATGTAAATACTATTCATATGACTATTATTCACTGTGCAGACAACACAATTATTTAAAAACTGCAAGTGTACAAGTAGGTTTTCACTTTGTAGCACTTCCATTTAGGCTTCCATTCCATCGGCAACATTAATAATTGCCACATTGATCCTAATAGTTCCTTTTTTTTATTTCACACTGAGGTGAATTTTTATGATGAAGAGACACACATGTAGAGGAGGCAGTGTGTCAACAGTGTGGGCTGAAGCTGAGAGAGGACTCAGAGGATGAATACTGGCATAATTATAGAGAATACATGTTGATCTCCAAATAGCAGCAGTGCAAAAACCACTCTCCTCAATCCAACACTGACACTTACATTACAGGACCAAAAGTATGTGGACACCTGCTCGTGGAACATCTCCTTTAAAAACCATGGCCATTAATATGGAGTTGGTCCCCATTTGCTTTTATAACAGCCTCAACTCCTATTGGAAGGCTTTCCCCTAGATGTTGGAACATTGCTGCAGGGACTTGCTTCCATTCAGCCACAAGAGCATTAGTGAGGTTGGGCACTGATGTTGGGCGATTAGGCCTGGCTCGCAGTCTGCGTTCCAATTCATCCCAAAGGGGTTCGATGGGGTTGAGGTCAGGGCTCTGTGCAGGCCAGTCAAGTTCTTCCACACTGATCTCAACAAACCATTTCTGTATGGACCTCGCATTGTGCACGGGGGCATTGTCACGCTGAAACAGGAAAGGGCCTTTCCCAAACTGTTAGCACAAAGTTGGAAGCACAGAATTGTCTAGAATGTCATTGTTTGCTGTAGCATTACGATTTCCCTTCACTGGAACTAGCCCAAACCGTAAAAAACAGCCCCAGACCATTATTCCTCCTCCCCCAAACTTTACAGTTGACACTGTGCATTCGGGCGGGTAGCATTCTCCTGGCTTCTGCCAAATCCAAATTCATCCGTCGGACTGCCAGATGGTGAAACATGATTCATCACTCCAGAGAACACTTGGCATTGCGTATGGTGGTCTTAGGCTTGCTCGGCCATGGAATCCCATTTCAAGAAGCTACCGCCAAACAGTTCTTATGCTGATGTTGCTTCCAGAGGCAGTTTGGAACTCGGTAGTGAGTGTTGCAACCAAGGACAGACGATATTTACGCGAGCAGTCCCGTTCTGTGAGCTTGTGAGGCCTACCACTTCGCGGTTTCCACTTCTCAATAACAGCACTTACAGTTGACCGGCAGAGCTCTAGCAGGGCAGAAATTAGACTAACTGACTTTTTGGAAAGGTGGCATCCTATGACGATGCCACATTGAAAGTCACTATGCTTTTCAGTAAGGCTATTCTACTGCCAATGTTTTCAGATGGAGATCGTCCTCGATTTTATACACCTGTCAGCAACGAGTGTGGCTGAAATAGCCAAATCCACCAACAGGTGTCCTCATACCTTTGTATATATATATAATGTAGCACAACGCAAGCAAGATCGTAACATCAAATATACCCTGACATCATACCTCAGAATGATGGAGATGCAGATATTTCCCCAAAAATGTAAAGGTCTATAATGCTTACAAACGGACTAGCTAAAATCCTTGCCAGCTAATATTAGCTAGCTACAGTTACCTCATTTCAACTCTGATTTGCAAGCTGAGTAGCTAGCTAGCATTCGTGTGCTTCATCTGCTAACCCCAAACAGCACACCTGACACTGTTTTCATAAAAGTTAATTATGTGTTGGGCAAAAATGTATTAAGAATCAAACTATGGTAATAGCTCATGTCAAACTACTACTAACATCGTCCAAGACACAAAGGGACCATTATGACTGGCCCTTGCTGACATTAAAAAAAAACTGTAATACCTCACATGAAGCAGTATTGTATGCTTGCTCTTACCAAGCATACAATAGGACAGAGTAGGTGCACAGCTGACCTCAGCTAAATGTACATCTAAATGCCTTTTAAAGTGGTCAGTAAGCTAAATCAGGGTCACACAGTGATTCTTGGTAGTCTTAAACAAATCTGCTTTGAAACAAAAGTGTACAACTCACACACAAGGTTATGGGCTTAAAAAAAGACATGTACCATGTCATATATAGAGTTGAAATGTATTCAATTTTGAGTTTGCATCCAAATATTACCATAGCCAAGGGAAGTAGGGGTGCTGAGGGTGCTGCAGCACACCCTAAAAAATCTGAATTGAAAATATATACACTTAACTTGTAACCATTTCAGTGATTTTACTGAGTTACTGTTCATATGAGGAAATCAGTCAATTGAAATTCATTCATTAGGCCATAATCTATGGATTTCACATGACTGGCAATACAGATATGCATCTGTTGATCACAAATACCTTTAAAAGAAATTGCCTCACAAATGGGCCTCAGGATCTCATCACGCTATTTTTGTGCATTCAAATTACCATCGATAAAATGCAATTGCGTTCATTGTCCGTAGGTCCTGCCTGCCCATACCATAACCCCACTGCCACCACGGGGCACTCTGTTCACAACGTTGACATCATCAAACCGCTCGCCCACACAACGCCATACACTTGGTCTGCGGTTGTGAGGCCGGTTGGACGTATTGCAAACTTTTCTAAAACAATGTCGGAGGCGGCTTATGGTAGAGAAATGAACGTAACATTTTCTGGCAACAGCTCTAGTGGACATTCCTGCAGTCAGCATTGCACTGGGCCTTTACGAGTCCTGTATTAGCAGACCGATATAACCTGTCTCAACCCCCCCCCCCCAAACTACTTCCTGCAGCTATGAATATTACACTTTATATACATCACAGAAGACTGAAATATAACAAAACCGTTTGACATAGAAACACTGGATTTTCGTTGTTTTATTTTGTGTATAATCCTTATTAGTTATGAAATATATTAATAACATTCCACCCATGAGGCCAAAGAGTGCACTTTTGGTCATTGAATTCAGGAAAGGGCTACTCATAGCAGTCTAACACTCTAAATCCCAGCACCTAAATCTTAGATGACATGGTACGGTTATAATAATATTTGAAAAGGCAGAGTTTTTTGACAAGTACACTATGGGAGTTTACATTATATGAAAAGGTTTCAGGAAATACATTTTGCATGCATCTATCACAGGGAAAATACGCTTTTTCAATGTATAGAGGCATACACACTACACCCTTTTTGCTTTAGGAGGCTGCTCAAGAAGATATGGGTGTCTGTGTGGGTGGGCGGGAAATCACAAGTCCATCCAATTGGAAAGGACTGGTAACTAAGACAAATTAGTGGCATAAATTCTTCACAGGTTTTGTGATTTGAATGATACATTTCAGTTGAAATGACAAAGTACACAGAATGTCCGTAGGTGTTTGATAAATACATTTCAGTCTGCTTTCAGATGAATATAGGATCATGTACTTTCTATGTTGTTTAATCGGTTGCATGTGGGCCTGCAGTATATACTGTATGCTGCAATTCAGCTTTTAGCTCCAAATGTGTACTATTCAAATAAAACCTGTATATATAATTCACTCAAGACAGTCAATGTTAAGTACATTGATTAACTTTATCACAGATTAGGATACAGTATAAAAAACAAAGACCAATGAACCCTTCAGTAATGTTCAAAAGAAAATGTGTCTCCAAACATTTAACCAACAGGTGAAGTTGTGATTCTCACCTGATGACTTCAGGACATGCCGAACAGTCTGATGGTGGACAGATCTTTCAGTGGGTTGCTCCAGTGAGCTTCGGGAATTATGTCAGACGTCTGGTCATGGGCCTTTGAAGGGGAAAATGTTAAATACACATCTAATTTAGCTTTGTGGAACGTTTAATGACAGCACAGAATTCAAATATTTTTTTTGATGAGTTAAAAACGCACTTACCACTTACTTAGTCTTCAGTTGTCAATTGCAAGGAGCAAAATTTCACGATGCCACTTCGGCACAAGCGAAACGCAAAGCAATTGTTCACCTGCCCGAGCCATACTAACGTTATGAAGAACTGTTAAATGAGCCATGTGCTGCCTACCATCTTCGCCCAATATCTAACGAGCGCAAAACTTCTTCATTCCAGCATAAATAAGTATAACCCGGGCCTTACGTGTATTTGAGTCCTACTCAGTTCACCATTAATTGAAGATCTAAACATTTGACATTGGCAATATTAGTACAATCTATTCTACCAAAAGGGAATAAGATACTTTTTGATAAATCCCATTAATACTAAAACGATAACTTTACCAGTGCATGCTAACAAAGTAAAGAAACTTTGACAAACCTAAAGGTATGTTAAATCATGGTAGTCAGATGTGTCAGTCATGCTTAGGGAATGTCATCATCCCCTCTGGTGTCCTCAGCTAAACCCAGGACCAGTAATGAAACACAAGCATGAGTTACAATTAGTTCATGTGGCCAATGTCCTTGGCGTAATTTGGATACACTGACATAACACGCACTCATTGTGTCATATTTAAGCAATAAGGCATGAGAACCCAGGGATTACCGTGTGACAGCCCTTAGGAGGGTTCACGATAATTACCCGGTTCGAGGGTCTTATTGACTTTTTAAAGAACAGGTTGTTTGGATCCTGATTGGTTGATAGCACGGAGTTATTCACAACAATTACATTATTTAGCAGATGCTCTTATCCAAAGCGATTTACAGGATAAATTAAGGTTAATTGCCTTGCTCACGGGCACATCGATAGATGTTTTTATCTGGACAGCTCAGGGATTCGACCCAGCGACATTTTTGTTACTGGCCAAATGCTCTTAACTTCTAGGCTACCTGCCACCCTATCTCCGGGTAATGCCTGCTACCAGTTCCATTTGAATTATCAATGTGCGTCTACTGTTCCACAGCCCAGCAAGACAATTCATTAAATTAATCTCCCCTGGAAAAAAGCATCTAGATATTATTTCCCCATGCTAGTAGCCTAGCATTTGATTTGCAAAAGTTTGTCTAAACCTTGATGCCTGCCTCTCCACTGTGCCATAGAGCAGGGGTTTTCAAACTTGTCTTGCCCGGGACCCCCGCCCAGGCAAACCGGCGAGCCAGAGACACCGTCGTCTGTTAGCAAAAAAATATCTTATCACGAATGCAGGGGAGGACGACAGCCGGTTCTCATTGAATCCACAGAAGTTCAAGGCCAACTGAGCTACTCAAGGGGTCTGAATACTTTCCGAATGCACTGTAGGCATTGCTCTTATCTAGGTGGGTGAGGGCAGTGTGGAGTGCAATTGAGATTGCATCATTTATGGATCTGTTGGGGGCGGTATGCAAATTGGAGTGGGTCTAGGGTGTCTGGGATGGTGGAGTTAATCTGTGCCATAACCAGCCTCTCAAAGCACTTCATGATTATAGAAGTGAGTGCTACAGGGCGGTAGTCCTTGTGGCATGAAGCCTTAGAGTTCTTGGGGACAGGAATAATGGTGTTCATCTTAAAACAGGTGGGGATTACAGACTGGGACAAGAAGAGGTTGAAACTGACCGTGAATATGCCTGCCAGCTATTTTGCGCATGCTCCGAGAATGCACCCTGGAATACTGTCGGCCCCGCGGCCTTGCGGGTGTTGACCTGATTAAAGACCTTTCTCACGTCGACCTCGGGTAGCGAGATCACCCAATCCACACGGTCGGTGAGGGCCCTCACACCTGGCACGATGTTGTTGTTGTCAAAACATGCATAAAAAACATGGAGTTCGTCTGGTAAAGAGGCATCGTTGGGCAGATCACGGTTGGGTCTTTCTTTGTCATCCGTAATGGACTGTAGTCTGCCATGCGTGGTGGGCGTCGGAGCCTGGGTAGTATGATTACACCTTATTCCTATATTGTCCTTTTTCTCATGATGACTCCGCGGAGGTCATAGTGGGACTTCTTGTACTTATCCTGTCCTCTGCCATGGCCTCAGAGTTGTCTACAATAGCTCTGTGTGTTGTAGCACTGTCCTTTAGTTTAGCGCCAACCTCTGTGTTACTCCAGAGCTTTTAATTGGGGAAGAGGCTAACAGCGCCGATATATTTTCTAATAATGCCGGCGACAGAGTCTCAAAACATATTCAAATCAGTGCTAGCAAAGCAGCCCTGTAGCATTATCTCTGATTCTAGTGACCATTTTCAACAGAGCGAGTCACAGTACTTCCTGTTTGAGTTCTGCTTGTAAACAGGAAGCAGACGTGTGGAGTCATGATCTAATTTGCCGAATGGCGGACGAGTGAAGGTCTTGTATGCTGACTTGTGGGTAGAATAACAGTGGTAGGACTTCATCACCCCTAGTGGCATTTGAGACGTATTGATGGAAGTTGGGCATCCCGTGTATTAGTGACGCGGAATTAAACTCGCCGGCAACCAGAAAAGCAGACTCTGGATGTATCGTTTCTTGCTTGTTTATAGCCTTGTAAAGCTCGTTAAGTGCCAGGTTGTTATTTTTCTTGTACTGTGGTGGAATGTATACAACAGTCAAGATGACAGCTGAAATCTCCCTCGGGAGGTAAAAGAGTCGGCATTTGACCATCAGGTATTCCAAGACAGGTGAACAGTGGGTCAACACTTCTACCGCGTTCGAGTTAGCATACCAGTTGGTGTTGATGTCTCCCCCCTAGATGTCCCCGTCTCCACTGTCCAGTCCGTCTGGTGAATGGAGAATCCATCGAGTTGGATAGCCATGGGGGGTATCTTGTCCGAGAACCGTGTTTCAGAAAAGAAGAGACCTGTCCAGCCCGTCCATTTATGTTGGCATACTCATGTTCCTGGAGCCATGTTGAATTGCATTTACCTATGACTCCCACCTCCCATGACTCCCATCATTCTAAGACAAGCTTAAAATTGACTCAATGGTCAAGTTTTTTTTTAAACTTGCAGTGGGGCAAAAAAGTATTTAGTCAGCCACCAATTGTGCAAGTTCTCCAACTTAAAAATATGAGAGAGGCCTGTAATGTTCATCCTAGGTAGACTTCAACTATGACAGACAAAATGTGTTAATTAAAAATCCTACAATGTGATTTTCTGGATTTTTTTCTTCTCATTTTGTCTGTCATAGTTGAAGTGTACCTATGATGAAAATTACAGGCCTCTCATCTTTTTAAGTAGGAGAACTTGCACAATTGGTGGCTGACTAAATACTTTTTTGCCTCACTGTATGCTGCGGTCTTAACCAGGTGTGAAGATGGTATTACCACATACGACTGGGAAGAATCCACTTGAACACCCCTCCAATTCGTAATTACAAGTATGAAACACATCTATGATGCCACGTTCAAAACAACTGGCTACTCGGATCTAGGAACTCGGAAACCTCTGACTTCCGACTTCAGTACGTTCAAGACAACTGGGAACCTGGGAAAAATAGTTTTGAGTGGTCATCAACGGAATTCCAGCTCCTTTATCTTGAGTGGTCAACTCGGGAAATTCCAAGTCGGAAACTCGGGTATCTTGCTAGAGCTCTGACTTTACAACCGGAAGATCAATGATGTCATGATTTGAGCATCATTTTGAGGGGGAAGTTTCCAGTTGTCTTGAAACCACCATCATTCCTGAGCACCAACTTCACCCACATTAATTTGGTTTTGAACACTACAATTTATTTACAAGCACGACACTGTAGCTGTACTTTTAGTTTATGGTGAACGCACCTTGTTGGCCATTAGCCAATCAACGTTTCTCAACTAGTTCAAGCATGCGAATGCATCCAACTGGTATTTACGGCTAATTACCATCTCCAGTTGGTTATGAATGCAGCATTATTGGTGCTTTTTGTGATAGTTGCGGGCAAAAATAATTGATTTGCTCTGGCAACTCTGACATTTTGCAGTGATTCCTGTCCAATGTGTCACGAAAATGCACTGGCGAGGGAAAAGTATGGCTTGATTGAACCATTTTCGGGCTGTAAAAGTGTGGCGATTGTTTAAAATCGCGAGCCCTCTTTTTGAAATGCGGTGATCAGACAGTAATATTGCAGTGACTTGAATGTTATTGGGCAGTTTTCCATTGAAAAAAGCCCTGCCTGTGTAACTGGCATGCTCTTGCATGAGCATGCCAGAGATTGGGCATTCCTCTGCCCAGGTGTTGCTGACACATACCAGATCTAAAAACAACTGGATAGTTAATTTTAAATATCAACTAAGGGCTAAACACATATGTTATCGCAATCTGTTCGTCTATGAGCGGCACACAACCATTGGTTGACGCATGCAATGTCTGAGCAGGGGAACACAACCTATATGGAGGAACCGTGAGCTCGTGTGAGCATGCTTTCCCGCATGAGATGGAACCTCTCTACCGACAGGAACCTTTATTTTAAATGGTTAACAGACATATTAAACATCTCTATTTATCCACCATCTTTCCACCAACTTATACACTTCCTGGAATGTGTTGGGGGAGAGATTCTGAAGAAATATTCCATTGTCCTACTAAGATTGCTGAATATCCTTTACTTTTCATGTTCACTGCATTGTTCATTCACCTTGGTTTGAAAGTAATGTAGCGAAAGCACCTTCTAGACTTAATACACTTACTGTACCGTTAAAATAGTCCTTTCAGGTTACATCCATCGAGACACATTTATAGAAATATCTGTCTGCCTTTATTGGAATGTGGGTGGGCGTTGAAATCCACAGATTTGGTACATGGTCAAATACACGAGACCCTCGACAGCAATGATGGTCTAACCGTCATTTCAATTGAACTGATAAATGTAACTTACTTTGTAAAGATATTGTATGATTCAGGGATTCATGGATCATTCCAAACCAATCCACGACCACACAACAAAAAAAAGAAACTGTGGATGGTAAGACTGTATTAGTTTGAGAGAATAAATCTACTGTCAATATTACATGGGTAGTTATGGGTTCTGGCCCCCAAAAAATGATTTATACACACACACACACACGTTCAAAAGTCTGGGGTCATGTAGAAATGTCCTTGTTTTTGAAAGAAAAGCACATTTGAGTCCATTAAAATAGCATCAAATTGATCAGAAATACAGTGTAGACATAGTCATTTACAACATTCACTATCGTAGCTGGAAACGGTTGATTTTGAATGGATATCTACATAGGCGTACAGAGGTCCATTATCAGCAACCATCACTCCTGTGTTCCAATGGCACATTGTGTCAGCAAATCCAAGTTCATTATTTTAAAAAGGATAATTGATCATTAGAAAACCCTTTTGCAATTATGTTAACACAGCTGAAAACTGTTGTTCTGATTAAAGAAACAACAAAACTGACCATCTTTCACAGAACAGCGCAAACTGGCCCTAACCAGAGAGGAGTTGGAGGCCCCGGTGCACAGCTGAGCAAGAGGACAAGTACATTAGTGTCTAGTTTGAGAAACAAACACCAGTCTCAACGTCAACAGTGAAGAGGCGACACAGAGATGGGAGTTGCAAAAAAAAAGCCATATCTCAGACTGGCCAATAAAAAGATTAAGATGGGCAACGCAGACACTGGACAGAGGAACTCTGTCTAGAAGGCCAGCATCTCGGAGTCGCCTCTTCACTGTTGACGTTGAGACTGGTGTTTTGCGGGTACTATTTTATGTAGCTGCCAGTTGAGGACTTGTGAGGAGTCTGTTTTTTATACTAGACACTAAGGTACTTGTGCTCCTGCTCAGTCTTGCACCCGGGCCTCCCACTCTTTCTATTCTGGTTAAAGCCAGTTTGCGCTGTTCTGTGAAGGGAGTAGTACACAACGTTGTACAAGATCTTCATTTTCTTGGCAATTCTCACATGGAATAGCCTTCATTTCTCAGAACAAGAATACGAGTTTCAGAATATAGTGATTTGTTTCTGGCCATTTTAAGCCTGTAATTAAACCCACAAATGCTGATGCTCCAGACACTCAACTAGTCTAAAGGCCAGTTTTATTGCTTCTTTAATCAGCACAACAGTTTTCAGCTGTGCTAACATAATTGCAAAATGGTTTTCTAAATGATCAATTAGCCTTTTAAAATGAGAAACTTGGATTAGCTAACGCAACTTGCCATTGAAACACAGGTGTGATGGATGCTGATAATGGGCCTCTGTACGCCTATGTAAATATTCCATTCAAAATCTGCTGTTTCCAGCTACAATAGCCATTTACAACATTAACAATGTCTACACTGTATTTATGATCAATTTGATGTTATTTTAATGGACGAACAAAAGATGCTTTTCTTTCAAAACAATAACATTTCTAAGTGACCCCAAACCTTTGAACGGTAGTGTGTGTATGCATGTGTACAGTCGTGGACAAAAGTTTTGAGAATGACACAAATATTAATTTTCAAAGTTTGCTGCTTCAGTGTCTTTAGATATTTTTGTCAGATGTTACTGTTACTATGGAATACTGAAGTATAATTACAAGCATTTCATAAGTGTGTCAAAGGCTTTTATTGACAATTACATTAAGTTGATGCAAAGAGTCAATATTTGCAGTGTTGACCCTTCTTTTTCAAGACCTCTGCAATCCACCCTGGCATGCTGTCAAATAACTTCTGGGCCCCATCCTGACTGATGGCAGCCCAGTCTTGCATAATAAATGCTTGGAGTTTGTCAGAATTTGTGTTTTTTTTTGTGCACCCGCCTCTTGAGGATTGACCACAAGTTCTCAATGGGCTCCAGGTCTGGGGAGTTTCCTGGCCATGGACCCAAAATTTTGATGATTTGTTCCCCCGAGCCACTTAGTTAGTTAGCACTTTTGCCTTATGGTACTCAAGGTACTCCATCATGCTGGAAAAGGCATGGTTCATCACCAAATTGTTCCTGGATGGTTGCTCTCGGTAGATGTGTTCGTACCATTCTTTATTCATGGCTGTGTTCTTAGGCAATATTGCGAGTGAGCCCACGTCCTTGGCTGAGAGGCAACCCTACACATGAACGGTCTCAGGATGCTTTACTGTTGGCATGACACAGGATTGATGGTAGCGCTCACCTTGTCTTCTCAGGACAAGCTTTTTTCCGGATGCCCCAAACAATCGGAAAGGGTATTCAGAGAAAATGACTTTACCCCAGTCCTCAGCGGTCCAATCCCTGTACAGTGGAAATGTTTTTTTGGGGGGATTCAGTTCATTTGCATGGCAAAGAGGGACTTTGCAATTAATTGCAATTCATCTGATCACCCTTCATAACATTCTGGAGTATATGCAAATTGCCATCATACAAACTGAGGCAGCAGACTTTGTGAAAATGAATATTGTGTCATTCTCAAAACTTTTGGCCACGACTGTGTGTGTATATATATTATATATAAAAAGACTCAATATGAAATATCAACAAGCTCTACCCTTGAACATCTGAAAAAAAGAGCTATTGACTAAATATAATCCAACTGTACGTGTGGATACCATAATAATAACATACGTCGGGCACATACTTAACCATACATGAGTTGCCTTTATTATCTTGAACATTATTCTGTGTCCACACAATTGCTCTGAAAATGCTTTAAGACCCCATTTCCTTCTCTTTTACATAGATATTCACCCCCCGTTTGTCAGCCTGATAGTTGGTCTGCAGTTGATGAATGAGTCATTCTCCATAGGAATAGAATCTAGTCATTCTATTTCTGTCATTCTCTTCCTGTATTTTGTCTTTAACCGTAGCCCTGGAAATAGGCTGGATTAAGCAGCGACCGTAGCGCAGTAATGCCACTCTGCCTCTGTCCGTCCACTCTGCTCCAAACTGCAAGCTCCAGTGATAACTGAGGGAAGTCCTTTTTAAGACATGACCCCGAAGACAGGGTTATGGCGGCAAATGCTCGGTCCGATTTCCTCATAGTCTTTTTTGGTGTGGCACACTTGGTAAAACTCCGGCTGATGAAAGAGTAGATATGACCGTTATTATTTGTTGGTGTACACTTTCTTTCAAGTTTCCTATTTTACATTCTAGCCAAGGCTAACAAAGCCTCCACGTGTCTGTCTTTAGCTTTTACATCAGTAGAATATATATACACTGCTCAAAAAAAACAAAGGGAACACTAAAATAACATATCCTAGATCTGTATGAATGAAATATTCTTATTAAGTACTTTTTTCTTTACATAGTTGAATGTGCTGACAACAAAATCACAAAAATGATCAATGGAAATCAAATGTATCAACCCATGGAGGTCTGGATTTGGAGTCACACTCAAAATTAAAGTGGAGAACCACACTACAGACTGATCCAACTTTGATGCAATGTCCTTAAAACAAGTCAAAATGAGGCTTAGTAGTGTGTGTGGCCTCCACGTGCCTGTATGACCTCCCTACAACGCCTGGGCATGCTCCTGATGAGGTGGCAGATGGTCTCCTGAGGGATCTCCTCTCATACCTGGACTAAAGCATCCGCCAACTCCTGGACAGTCTGTGTTGCAATGTGGCGTTGGTGGATGGAGCGAGACATTATGTCCCAGATGTGCTTAATTGGATTCAGGTCTGGGGAACGGGCGGGCCAGTTCATAGGATCAATGGCTTCCTCTTGCAGGAACTGCTGACACACTCCAGCCACATGAGGTCTAGCATTGACTTGCATTAGGAGGAACCCAGGGCCAACCGCACCAGCATATGGTCTCACAAGGGGTCTGAGGATCTCATCTCGGCATCTAATGGCAGTCAGGCTACCTCTGGCGAGCACAGAACGTTCTCCACGGCATCTCCAGACTCTGTGTCACATGTGCTCAGTGTGAACCTGCTAACCTGCTTTCATCTGTGAAGAGCACAGGGCGCCAGTAGGCGAATTTTCCAATCTTGGTGTTCTCTGGCAAATGCCAAACGTCCTGCACGGTGTTGGGCTGTAAGCACAACCCTCACCTGTGGACGTCAGGCCCTCATACCACCCTCAGAGTCTGTTTCTGACCGTTTGAGCAGACACATGCACCCTGCCTCCTCCACATCTCCTGATGTACTGGCCTGTCTCCTGGTAGCGCCTCCATGCTCTGGACACTACGCTGACAGATACAGCAAACCTTCTTGGCACAGCTCGCATTGATGTGCCATCCTGGATGAGCTGCACTACCTGAGTCACTTGTGTGGGTTGTAGACTCTGTCTCATGCTACCACTAGAGTGAAAGCACCGCCAGCATTCAAAAGTGACCAAAACATCAGCCAGGAAGCATTGGAACTGAGAAGTGGTCTGTGGTCACCACCTGCAGAACCACTACTTTATTAGGGGTGTCTTGCTAATTGCCTATAATTTCCACCTGTTGTCTATTCCATTTGCACAACAGCATGTGAAATTTATTGTCAATCAGTGTTGCTTCCTAAGTGGACAGTTTGATTTCACAGAAGTGTGATTGACTTGGAGTTACATTGTGTTGTTTAAGTGTTCCCTTTATTTTTTTGAGCAGTAATATATATATATATATCTGATAGAGGGATCTTTGTTAACTCATGTTACTAAGTTTTAGAACTCACAGTTGATGCCAACATAGATCCGCCGAACCAAACAGCATATCTCTGCATGTGGTGAGTGATGACTTGCACGTCGACGGGTTTGGGCTGGCAAGAGAACACGAAACATGTCATTATTGAGCCAATAACACCTAACACCTAAATTCAAAAATATTACATCATTTTGAACATTTTAGGAGCCACAACACCCATAAAGCTGTAGCATCCCTTATAGAGTACATCAGCTGACTAGGTCAAATGTCAAATCGGTTCTCACCTTCAGCTTGCCACCGCTCAGTTCCTCACTGAGTTTCAGTCTGCCGTCCACTGTCCTTTTCATGTCCCTCTGCAGACGTCGGCCAAAGTCTCTGAACATAGTGGAGCCTCCAGAGAGCACAATGTTCTGCACAGCAACAGACAAGGTAAATAGACACTTGGAACCTCGACATACTCCTGAATAGATCACTTAGAAAGTCAAACATTTCATCCTCCTACTTAATCTCATAACTTCTGGATGGAGACAAGTCTCAGTATCTGGCATAAGTATATAGTTTCAGTAAATCACAAGGACTGCTTTTCTATTGTCAAACGCAATGTTCTTGTCGCCTGTCATGTGAAAGAGATAAAAACAAACTTGAACTCCCCAGGCGTACCTTATAGAGGGGACGTCTGACGTCAATAGGGCAGTTCTGAATGACTTCATCAACTACCTCGGAGATGGGCTGGGTGAAGTCGGGGTTGGCAAACTGGGGGAGGAGGAAAGTACAACACATACAGTACAACCAATGTTATTATGATACAATTAGAGCCGAGTGATTAACAGAAATGTCAGTTCAATTATTTGAATTCCAATTCGTTCAGTTTTTTTCCCTGTGAGCTCAATGCCGCACGTCTCACAGTTTCTCTAGAGACAAATCAGATCCAGCCTGAACTGTACAATGTAGTAGTTTCCAACAAGCCAATATTCTATATAGTTTAGCGCATTAAAACGTGGTAATTAGCTACAATGACCATAATCCATTGTGCATCTACTTGTCCAGTCTTTCTTTTAAGCTTGCTACTGAACAGAGAAGAGTGGTCGTGAGGTGACATAGAGAGCAGCTGTTACTTTGCGAGGTACATCATATGACACCTGCCCGTTGAACATCGCATTCCAAAATCATAGGCATTAATATGGAATTGGTCCCCCCTTTGCTGCTATAACAGGCTCTACTCTTCAAGACTTTCCACTAGATGTTGGAACATTGCTGCAGGGTCTTGCTTCCATTCAGACACAAGAGCGTTAGTGAGGTCGGCACTAATGTTGGCTGATTAGGCCTGGCTCGAAGTCACCGTTCCAATTGATCCCAAAGGTGTTCGATGGGGATGAGGTCAGGGCTCTGTGCAGGCAAGTCAGGTTTTTCCACACCGATCTCAAAAAAACATATCTGTATGCACCTCGCTTTGTGCACGGGGATATTGTCATGCTGAAACAGGAAAGGGCCTTCCCCAAACTGTTGCCACAAAGTTGGAAGCACAGAATTGTCTAGAATGTCATTGTATGCTGTAGCGTTACGATTTCCCTTCACTGGACCTATGGGGCCTAGCCCGAACCATGAAAAACAGCCCCAGACCATTGCTTTTGGGCACGTAGCGCTCTCCTGGCATCCGCCAAACACAGATTTGTCTGTCGGACTGCCAGATAGTGAAGCCTGATTCATCACTACAGAGAACAAATTTACACTGCACCAGAGTCCAAGGGCGGCGAGCTAGACTCTACTCCAGCCGACGCTTGGCATTGCGCATGGTGATCTTAGGCTTGTGTGCGGCTGCTCAGCCATCAAAACCCATTTCATGAAGCTCCCGACACAGTTATTGTGCTGACGTTGCTTCCAGAGGCAGTTTGGAACTCAGTAGTGAGTGTTGCAACAAAGGACAGATTAATTTCACACGCTATGCGCTTCTGCACTTGGCGGTCCCGTTCTGTGAGCTTGTGTGGCCTACCACTTCACGGCTGTGCCGATGTTGCTCTTAGATGTTTCCACTTCTCAATAACAACACTTACAGTTGACCGGCACAGCTCTAGCAGGGCAGAAAGTTGACAAACTGACTAGTTGGAAAGGTGGCATCCTATGAGGGTGCCACACTGAAAGTCCCTGAGCTCTGCAGTAAGGACATTCTACTGCCAATGCTTGTCTATGGAGATTGCATGGCTGTGTGCTCAATTTTATACACGTCAGCATTATTAATTTTATACACGTCAACTTTTATTAATTATTTTATTCTGTGTTGTTACAGTATTCAACCCACATAATGAACAACGCATTTCATGTTTTCAAAATAATATTGAAACCGAAATCTGTGATTATGTTTTAATAATCGAACCAAAATCGCTCAGCACTAGATACAATACATTACATAACACAAGCACAACAGTATATATTGAAAATCAATGGGATCATACCTCTGGGTGGAAGAAGATCTCAGGGCCGAGGAAGCGCTCGTAGCCCACGTCGATGGTGAACTCCTTCTTGCTGATGGAGTTGATGCCCGTGTACTGCTTGATCCACTTAGAGCCGTCCGTATCGTACTTGTTGAACTCTTTCACCAGGTCAGGGCAGACATAACTAAACCTTTCCTGGAACACAATATGGAACCATTATTAATTGTAAGTCATAACCGAGTGTACATAAGACACTGGGTAGATGCCAAAGAGTTAACAAGGAGTCATGATCTGTGACTGTACATCTCTGGTCAATGGTGCAGCACTACTGACCTCTGCTGTTTAACCTGAGACATGCTCACAAATAATACAGGTAATAATTCCTTTGGTTTGTGAAGGGAACAAAAAAAGTTATAAATGTGCTGGTACCTTGATGGCTTTGGCTGTTTCCAATGACTGCTCTGGTGGGATGCCCACCTCCCGCTCTCTCAGCAGCTGCTGGGTGAAGTAGGTAATGTCTCGACCAGCGATGGGGATGTGCTTTATACAGCTACCGATGACGTAGCCTTCTGCCTGGAAGAAAAACAACACAGATTGACAACACAATCTATTATCACTCGTACAGTAACGTAACGTTACCATGTATGTGTTAGCAATAGTATATAGTTAGAATACATCCGAGTAGTGTTCAGTAGGGCACACGGTTCCAAACATTTACAGCAGATTAAGAAAATGTACTCTTGTTGGACAAGTTTAGGAAGTACCTCCCCGTTCCACTTTGTTTCAAAACGTTTGCTACCTACTAAACATGACCCAGTTCTAGTAAAGACTGTATGGAATGATGATCGAACGAATGCACCCACCACTGGGATGACGTGGGTGACCCCGTCACCGCTGTCAATCACCGTCCCCGTCAGGGTCCTCTCGCCTAATTGTCTGGAGGTCCATGAGGCTGCCAGCGCCAGGACCGCCTGAGGTGGAAAACACAGACCGTGTCACTTTCCACTAATGACGACAACCCGTATTCGCAAAGGAGTGCTAAATCTAGGATCAGTTTTAGAATTTTAGATAACAAATCAATACAATTATATAGTCAGGGGAGTTCTGAACCTAGCTCAGCACTCCTACTCCTTTTTTGAAAAGGGACCCAGAATTGAGATCCACCCAGGAGTTTCACGGACACCCTCATTTCCTCTTTGAAGTGTGTTGAGAGTTGTGATAATGCACTCAAAATCAAGTTTGACTTGACCCTTGAACATGACGAGGTGCAGGGAAGAGATTATGTAGAACCAACCAAGAACAGAGAGGATTTACCTGTACAGCGATGTAAAGACCTGGAACGTTGAAGGACTCAAACATAATCTCTGCTGTGTACTCTCGGTTTTCAGGGGTATTCAGAGGAGGCTCTGTCTGTGGAAAAGAAAAGTACAAATACCATAGGTTCCTGCTACTAAATAGCATATTTTCCACACTAACGTGCATGTTATGAACGTACCAAGAGGAAGTAGTGGTCTTCGGGCTCTGCCCGCAGATACTTGAAGATGACCTGTTCCATGAACCTCTCCATGAGATCCCAGTCATCCACGATCCCATGACGAATGGGCCACTGTTACAAGGGGAACAACCACACCCAACATATCTCCATTAGGCTACTCAGTTCTAACAGGCCTTCAACATGACTTTACATTTAAACTTTAAAAAGGGGCAATAACAAAGCGAACTCCCCGACACGGTTGATTCGAGAAAAGCTGACTAATTGGGCTGAAGAAATTGAACCGCGCTAAAAATCCGTAGATAGATATGGTTGCAAAGAATGACCATCCAACATCGTAGTTTTCACCATGTTTTGTTTACAAACATCGGAGATGATAGATGATATTTTCGGTTCTGATGGGATATGCCAGTTGAACTAAGCCCATGAGGCATATTGAAGTTATATTCTTCCAGAACTAATATCATTAAAGTCCAAAAACGTATGCAGCAACTGCAGACTTCCCCTTTAAGTAAACCTCCATCACTGGAAAATGCAATGTACCTTTGTTGCATAATTTGGTTTGTCTATTGCCTCGTCACCGATGTAAAAGTCCAGATCGTCCACCCCCTTCGTCATCCTGCGCTGGGCTTGGTCTCCAACCTTGGCCGACTCTTTGATGGCAATACCTGAAGTTTAGGCAGATTCAACTCCATTAATCCTTAGTACCAGCCTACATATGATTAGGACATTGTTGATTGAAACATCATGAGGGTGCTGATAGGCTGAACATCTTGAGGGTGCTGATAGGCAACGTTACACAGGTGAGCTGATTAAATCAAGCATAGGGAAAGCAAACTGCCTATGCTAAACAGAGGAAAATCAATGAGCGGCAGGCCTATTACTTCGACTTGTCTTATAAAATCAGAAGAAAAATAGCCACATTTTAAAGAGATACTGACTCTGCATGAGTTTTTCGGTTGCTCATTACGAAAAACAAGATTTCAGTCAGGGGGTGTGGTTCGATGTGGCGGTTACGGAGGTTTGTCCCTCATGAGACACCGTAGGAATAAAGTCAGTATCACTTTCTCAAAATAGTCAGAATGAATTAAATTCAAATCAATTCAAAAGGGCTTTCTTGGCATGGGAAACATGTTTACAATGCCAAAGCAAGTGAAATGGATAAACAATTAAAAATGAACATTATACGCACAAAAGTTTGAAAGGAATACAGACATTTCAAATGTCATAATATAGCTATGTACAGTGTTATATCGATGTGCAAATAACTAAAGTACAGAAGGGAAAATAAATACACAAATATGGGAGTGGTTTGGAATTCATAGTAACTCAAGAATTCTGTAATTAAAAAAAAACGTTTTTGCCGAGGTGCTTTTAGTCGCACGGTTTTACATCTAGCTAAGGTGTTTGGTGCAGTATTTCTCAAGTAAAATATTTTTGTGACGAGTTGTTTTATGTAAACAAAGTCCGATCTTCTGTGCTGCTGGGTAAGTCTGTCTCGCTGTCTGTGTTCTGCTTTACAACTAGATATGTATCCCACGGTAATGGGCATGGTTGAAATCAAAACCAAACCCATAAGTAAGTGTTTTGGACGACTGACTCTATGACCAAATTTAACCTACTTGTGCTTTTTAGACAATTCTATCACTGGAATAAATGTTTGACTAATATTAATGTCACATATTCCATTTAACCAGATTCGTTATTTTATGTTTTTAATTATTTTCACAACATTGAATAAATGAGGTAAGCTTTATCCAACAACTTTGAGTGCCAACCCATTACACCCCTTTGTTTTGTCTGAATTTACGTGTTTTACCCACCAGCTAAGCTTCTGGGAGAGCGCCATCACTCTTTTGATTTGAAAATACATTCGATACAGGACCTTCTAATCAGCAGGTTTTTAAATGGGTGGAGTTATGGCTTGCCTGATGACATCACAAGATGGTAAATGTGTTACACCAATAACAAAAGAGAGTTCCAAACCGCTTTGCCAATAACTGCTATTTTTTCCCATCCCCACTCAGACTCCTCCCAAACAGCCCTAGCAACATTACTGCTTGGGAATTATAATATTTTGCTTAAAAAGCCATTTGTTTCTTTTTAACCATTTTAATGGAAAGCTATTGCAGTAGGGTATTTAAATTGTACCCAGAAATGATTTGATGTTGATATAAAAACAGCTGCATTGGGCCTTTAATTAACTGCATAATGTAACTTCATTGACAAAGTTGAGATTTACCAAGAGCACTTTGGTTTCCTGGGCCCACACGTACATAAAATGTATGCACGCATGACTAAGTAAATTTTGATAAAAGTGTGCTAAAATGGCATACATTATATATTATTATAATGTCGAACGATGAACATTGCTCGTTCAACTACTTCCTTGGAGCCTCTAAATGTTTAGGCCTACTTGTCATCCATCCAGGCTTCTAAAAGTGTACGTCATCAATCTACCGGCTACTTCAAGTCAGCTTCCTTTCAAGCTGTGTCTGGACAGCTTTGAAGTCCTGAGAACAAGTCAATAGGCTAAGATGATTGAAAATAGCCAAAAATGGTTTGGATTGGTCACCGAGTAACTAGTCTACGGTCCTCTAACAAGCTAGCATTGCCATTTAGTGTCCTCTGGATGACTCAATGCTAGAGGACGGCGGCCAACTTCAAACTTTGTGGTTTTACATTTGTTGAATTAGGCGTGCTCGCCTACATCCTTTGACCACTCCAATCAGATAAGAAAAACAGGAAGGACCGATACCAAAATGCTTTCAGCAGATTCATTTAACTAATGACCACACAGTATGTCCGCCTTATGAGTTAGCCAAATAATGGACTAAAGTAGCCTAAAGTTAATCCTAATAGACCAAGGACTTTCTATTTAAAGGGTAAATTGGCTCTGAAAGCCAAAACAGACAAATACTCCATCTAAACTTGAATCGAATCTCAATTGCGGTATGTTTCTGAAAACATAAATCCCTCTACTCTCATATCACGTCAAAATAATTTCACAAATGCAAGATGCACACTCACTGTATTAACAGTTGCAGCAGACAGACATTTTCAGTGAAAACACATTTGTGGCATCCATCTTCCATTTAGAACAGAATAACACTGTCCATCCAGGATGGACATTTTTCTTTGGCATCACCTTCCATTAAAATAATCACATACAGTCGAAGTCGGAAGTTTACATATACGTAGGTTGGAGACATTGAAACTAGTTTTCGACCACACCACAAATTTCTTGTTAACAAACTATAGTCTTGGCAAGTCGGTTAGGACATCTACTTAGTGCATGACACAGGTCATTTTCCCACCAATTGTTTACAGACAGATTATTTCACTGTATCACAATTCCAGTGGTTTAGAAGTTTACATACACTAAGTTGCCTGTGCCTTTAAACAGCCTTGAAAATTCCAGAAAATTATGGCATGGCTTTAGAAGTTTCTGATAGGCTAATTGACATCATTTGAGGCAATTGGAGGTGTACCTGTGGATGTATTTCAAGGCCTACCTTCAAACTCAGTGCCTCTTTGCTTGACATCATGGGAAAATCAGTCAAGACCTCAGATATAAAATTGTAGACCTCCACAAGTCTGGTTCATCCTTGGGAGCAATTTCCAAATGCCTGAAGGTACCACGTTCATCTGTACAAACAATAGTACGCAAGTATAACCACCATGCGAACACGCAGCCATCATACCGCTCAGGAAGGAGACGCATTCCGTCTCCTAGAGATGAACGTACTTGGTGCGAAAAGTGCAAATCAATCCCAGAACAACAGCAACGGACCTTGTGAAGATGCTGGAGGAAACAGGTACAAAGGTATCTATATCCACAGTAAAACGAGTCCTATATCAACATAACCCGAAAGGCCGCTTAGCAAGGAAGAAGCCACTGCTTCAAAACCGACATAGAAAAAGCCAGGCTACAGTTTGCAACTGCACATGGAGACAAAGATCACACTTTTTTGAGAAATGTCTTCTGGTCTGATGAAACAATAACCGAACTGTTTGGCCATAATGACCATCGTTATGTTTGGAGGAAAAAGGGGGAGGCTTGCAAGCCGAAGAAGACCATCCTAACCATGAAGCACAGGGGTGGCAGCATCATGTTGTGGGGGTGCTTCGCTGCAGGAGGGACTGGTGCACTTCACAAAATAGATGGCATCATGAGGGAGGAAAACGATTTTGGATATATTGAATAAACATATCACGACATCAGTCAGGAAGTTAAAGCTTGGTCGCAAATAGGTCTTCCAAATGGACAATGGACAAGCATACTTCCAAAGTTGTGGCAAAATGGCTTAAGGACAACAAAGTCAAGGTATTGGAGTGGCCATCACAAAGCCCTGACCTCAATCCTATAGAACATTTGTGGGCAGAACTGAAAAAGCAAGGCCTACAAAACTGACTCAGTTACACCAGCTCTGTCAGGAGGAATAAGGCCAAAATTCACCCAACTTATTGTGGGAAGCTTGTGGAAGGCTACACGAAACGTTTGCCCCAAGTTAAACAATTTAAAGGCAATGCTACCAAATACTAATTGAGTGTATGTAAACTTCTGACACACTGGGAATGTGATGAAAGAAATAAAAGCTTTTCTGACATTTCATATTCTTAAAATAAAGTGGTGATCCTAACCCGCCTAAGACAGGGACTTTTTACTAGGATTAAGTGTCAGGAATTGTGAAAAACAGTTTAAATGTATTTGGCTAAGGTGAATGTAAACTTCCGACTTAAACTGTACATTCTCACATCATACACATTTAAACGAGTCAGTCCATCATGTTGCATACACTAACAGAGGACATTAATAGATTCACTCACAAACGACCACTTTCTAAACTGCACTAGATAGATAAGTACATAAACCGATACAATTGACTTTGCAATTAGTAGTCCAACAGCACAAGGAAAGAATGAATGTTTGAACACGTTCTTCTTGGCCATGGGCATTCTGAAGTGCCGGACAGAGGGAAGCCTCTCGAACTGAGCGTGTAGAGGGAGGGAGGGAGGGGTCGCCAACAAAAGCCAGTGCCTTCTTTTTGGTTGCTTTATAGAACAGAATGCTCAAATGTGCCTGTGGTCGACCAATTACTTTGCTGGCTGTGTTGACTATTCTGGTTAGTTTGTTTTTTCTCCTCACTCTCAGATTCCCATACCAGACTGTCATATTGAACGTAAGGATGCAGGTGTTTGGAGACGCAGATAGCTATTTAGCCCTTATTCTGTCCGTTTTCCATAAACAAGCACCTTTACATGGACATATCGCCGTGTGGAAACGCTAACCCTATTTTTTATTTTAATTATTTCTCGCTGATATAAAAGATAAGGTCCTTAAGCTTCCAAAATCATACTGCAAGCGATGCGTCTTAATGCGTCGTGGCTCTTAACAAAACTCCTCAGTACGGTCCAATGACTCATGTGTTATGGAAAGGAACTGATTCTCATGATCAAGAGCTACATATGAATGAACATGGTACATTATCATTAGAAGACTGTATGACAGCGTTTCCCAAACTCGGTCCTTGGGACCCCAGGGAGTGGTTTTTGCCCTAACCCTACACAGGTGATTCAAATTATAAAAGCTTGATGATTAGTTGATTATTTGAATCAGCTGTTTAGTGCTGGGGGGGGAACAAAATGTGCACAGAGTTTGGGGAACCGCTGCTGTATGATACAGAAATACTTACATGAAGGAACAATAAACTGTGGCTCTGTGTTTCCAGCATATCCAATCTTTGTGTACCTACAACAAAAGCATTGCATGAGAAAGTTCAGTGGGTTATATAGATCCTAATGATGCATGATCTAAAGCAGTGGTTCACAACCTGGTGGTACTTAGCCATCCACAGGGGGTATATATATATATATATGGTCGTGAGACCATAGGCCTACTGGTAAAATGCACATAGGGGTACTCAGTCCGAGCAGTGACATTTCAGTTGATGGTACAGTAACCGAAAAAGGTTGGAAACCACTAATCTTAAAAGGTGGCATAACTGTCTGTGGACTAGGCCAGTTATACGCTTCCATAAATTGAAACAGTCACGTAGACTGTGGTAAAATATTAAAGTCAATGCATACTAAAGTTACTAATGTAGCGTCTAACGAGTGGGGAACCCTGATTGAAATGAGCTACTAACCAGCCATCTTGTAATGCCTAAAATGGTTAACTAGCTAGCTTGCTGGCTGGATTAAACGAAATTAAGCAAATTAAGGTTGTTGTGACTAGTTAGCTATCTTGATTGGTTTACTTTGCACGCCCAACATTTCTGACCTGTCTGGGTGCATCTAGCTAAAGCCAATGAATCAGTTAGTTAGCTATTAGCATTAACACTTGCTACTTACCCTGTGCCACAGTCAACTACACAAGCCGGTAGACGTCCAGCCATGTTTTCTTAAATATCTACTGCAGAGTGCAATAGTGAATTGCTGCTTTATTCCAATGGGTCTTATAAAAAGGAAATTCGTTTGTTTTGGGTAGAGGGATAACCATTTATTTAGCTAGCTAGTTTAGAGGCGGAACCCTGAACCCGCAGAGTGATGTTACCTCCGCAATGACCTGATGCGGAAGTTGAAAGCGGCTGACGTGACGCTGATCATAACGTTTGTTAAAGCATTTCTCATATCGCACCTTATCAGAAGGGTAAGCGAATGTACACTTTCTGATTGTAATGTAAACATATTAAACAATTATTCTCTATAATGTACCGATAGTTTGTGTAGTAGCAGCAGAATAACTGTGTTCAGTCAATTCACGGACAGGATTCTGTGACGACTGATATGAGGGCAGTAGACTATCTGAATATAATATCTTCTTTGAACATTGCATGACGCTATAGAAATCAATGACATTAAAATGCATTGTATCAATGCGTTAGGTTGACCTTTTAGGTGAACATGAAAACCAAGCTCTCTTCTCTCTATCCTAGAAGTAAACTGCATTAGTGATCAGTTTCACCCAAGACCATCTCAAAAGTTTCCATCATTTTCAGAGACCGAGTTAAAATCAGTTTCAAGTTGGATAGACAATAGCTTTCAAACCACTTGAGCCACAGACTCCAAATAAGTGTCATGATGTTGGAAAAATTGTGACTGTGACATGTTGGTATGTTCCTTTGAATTTGATCAAGTTGACATTCAGTGATCTGTGCCCAGTGGGAACCTAGGCTTCTTCTGTCTGTTTTATATAGGCCTCCCTCCCCAGACAAGCTGGAGATACCTCTTCCCACTTCATAGGGCATGAGCCAGATCCATGCAATGCCAATGGGTTTAGTCTCTGCCTCGAGTCTAGTGAGCATAGAGGAGACCTCCCCACCTACAATGTGTGGGGCCGGCAAGCACCGTAGCTGGGGAGATCTACGAGAAGGGCCCGGCGCGCTTCCAGAGTTGCCGGACCCAACCCCCAACCATTCCGCCTTCGGCCCGCTGACAGACAGCACCCCGACGAACCCCCGCATGCAGCCCCTTGCGAGACCTTGCGAGACCACGCACGAGAGACTACAAGATGGGCCGCACAATGAACTTCCAATGGGTGCAAGATGGGCCGCACAATGAACTTCCAATGGGTGCGAGAGGAGGGCTGAGGAATGACTGCTCCCCCAACCGCCCGAAGTTACAGATTTTGCCAACTTTCCGGTGCGCGTTATAACATGCCAGAGGCTGTTCGCCTTGGAGACCTGCTGCAGATATGGGTACCGCCCGGAGTGAGATTTACACCCTCTCTCCCGGATTTTCAAGGGCCAGGGAGAGCTCACCAGATGCCGCTGAAACCGCAATGCTTTCCAGGGCTTGGGCCCCTCTCTTGGGGTGAACCCATTCCAGGGCTCACTGCCCTTTACAAAGAAAAGAGAACTCCGCCAGTCCGTGGACATTCTGAAAGTAGTTTGAGGTCAGTAGGTCACATTACGTTTGAAAAATGTATGCGAAATCATGTGAGATGAAAATTGACAAACTAAACGGTGTGGAATATAAAAGGGTAGTCAGTAGACATTCTGAACCTTGTTTGAAGTCAGTAGGTCACATGACCAAGGAGCTATTGAAATTTTGAAAAATTTATGTAAAATCGTGTGAGATGAAAATTGATAAACAAAAGGGTGTGCAATATGTAGGCCCACAATTGTACATTCTGAACCTTGTTTGAGTCCAGTAGGTCACATGACCAAGGAACAATTGAAATTAGAATTGTTTTACATTTTATGTAAAAATGTGTGAGATGAAAATGGACAAACTAAAGGGTGTGCAATATAGTTGGGTAGTCATTGGACATTCTCTATTGACATTTTACATTTTGAAATATTCATGTAAAATTGTGAGATGAAAATGGACAAACAAGGATGTGCAATGTGTAGGGCCACTGAGTGCACAGTCGTGGCCAAAAGTTTTGAGAATGACACAAATATACATTTTCACAAGTCTGCTGCCTCAGTTTGTATGATGGCAATTTGCATATACTCCAGAATGTTATGAAGAGTGATCAGATTAATTTAAATAATTGCAAAGTCCCTCTTTGTCATGCAAATGAACTCAATCCCCAAAAAACATTTCCACTGCATTTCAGCCCTGCCATAAAAGGACCAGCTGACATCATGTCAGTGATTCTCTTGTTAACACAGGTGTGAGTGTTGACGGGGACAAGGCTGGAGATCACTCTGTCATGCTGATTGAGTTCAAATAACAAACTGGAAGCTTCAAAAGGCGGGTGGTGCTTGGAATCACTGTTCTTCCTCTGTCAGCCATGGTTACCTGCAAGGAAACACGTGCCGTCATCATTGCTTTGCACAAAAAGGGCTTCAAAGGCAAGGATATTGCTGCCAGTAAGATTGCACCTAAATCAACCATTTATCGGGTCATCAAGAACTTCAAGGAGAGCGGTTCAATTGTTGTGAAGAAGGTTTCAGGACGCCCAAAAAGTCCAGCAAGCTCCAGGACGTCTCCTAAAGTTGATTCAGCTGCGGGATCGGGGCACCACCAGTACAGAGCTTGCTCAGGAATGGCAGCAGGCAGGTGTGAGTGCATCTGCACGCACAGTGAGGTAAAGACCTTTGGAGGATGGCCTGGTGTCAAGAAGGGCAGCAAAGAAGCCACTTCTCAACATCAGGGACAGACTGATATTCTGAAAAAGGTCGCGGGATTGGACTGCTGAGGACTAGGGTAAAGTCATTTTCTATGATGAATCCCTTTCCAATTGATTGGGGAATCTGGAAAAGGAGCTTGTCCGGATAAGACAAGGTGAACGCCACCATCAGTCCTGTGTCATGCCAACAGTAAAGCATCTTGAGACCATTCATGTGTGGGGTTGCTTCTCAGCCAAGAGAGTGGGCTCACTCACAATTTTGCCTAAGAACACAGCCATGAATAAAGAATGGTACCAACACATCCACCGATAGCAACTTCTCCCAACCATCCAGGAACAGTTTGGTGACAGACAATGCCTTTTCCAGCACGATGGAGCACCTTGCCATAAGGAAAAAGTGATAACTAAGTGGCTAGGGGAAAAAACATTGATATTTTGCGTCCATGGCCAGGAAACTCCCCAGAACTTAATCCCATTGAGAACTTGTGGTCAATCCTCAAGAGGAGGGTGGACAAACAAAAACCCACAAATTCTGACAAACTCCAAGCATTGATTGATGCATGAATGGGCTGCCATCAGTCAGGATGTGGCCCAGAAGGTAATTGACAGCATGCCAGGGCGGATTGCAGTGGTCTTGAAAAAGAAGGGTCAACACTACAAATATTGACTCTTTGCATCAACTTCATGTAATTGTCAATAAAAGCCTTTGACACTTGTGAAATGCTTGTAATTATACTTCAGTATTCCATAGTAACATCTGAAAAAATATCTGAAGACACTGAAACAGCAAACTTTGTGGAAATTAATATTTGTGTCACTCAAAACTTTTGGCCATGACTGTACATTCTGAACTTTGTTTGAAGTCAGTAGGTCACATGACCAAGGAGCTTTTGAAATTCAAAAATGTTAATAAATAATTATGTGAAATTTAAATCGGCAAAACAATGTGTGTCTATGCCATCAGGTTAGCTAGAATCAGTGTGAAAGTTTTAGGAATAGTGGATAAAGAGTTATTGACTAACTGCTCTTGGTGGACGTAAGGAAAACTACAGGCAAATAGCCGTCGACTATCCAACCTGAATCTTTCTTTACTTCGGTTTTTCAGAGCTATGTGTCCCTCGAAGCTATAGGCTACTGCAGCCCCCACAAAAACCATCTCCACCGATCTGCTCTGTTTAAAGATGATATCATTGATTTACCTCCCATCAACCAGCCAAGGAGGATTGTATTCCTTTCCACCATGACCACATGGAATGGAAGGCCACTGATAAAGAAGATATATTAGCCGAGAGAGCTCTGGGGCTTAGAGCTGGATCCATCATGGAGGACCATCTTGCGGCTCCACTAGATCCAATCCTTGAGCTTTATAGAACATTGCCTTATTTCTCTCCAGGAAGAGTCATCCATCGCTCACTTCGGTGGTCCCTCACTCCCTGTATCCTCCCAAAGCCCTCAGCTTTCTCTTCTTGTTCAAACGGTACTCTCCAGTCTCCAGTCAGTGGGAGAAACCATTCCTTTACTGTGTTGACATTAGGATGGGATAAGGAAAAGCTGACAAATAAATACAGTTTAGCTGAGAAACCTTTCAAAGGTACATTTGATTCCAGTCATTTAATATTAAATGTATAGTGCCAGAGTTACTGTATTTGAAGGGCTGCTATAAGAAAGAGGATGCATACAGTAAATTATTATACTTGGGGTATATTGCTATTTCACCAGTAGGTGGCAATATGCATTTGACAGTACAATGCACAGTCAGTACCAATAGAAAGTACACCCCCTGTTTTCACATACGTTTTTTGTGGGATTGAAATAGAAATTGTACTTTTTTTAACGTTGATCTACACAAGATACTCTATGTGAAAGTGAAAATATGTATGTATATGTATATATGTGTATATGTATATACGTATATACATGTATATTTCTATATATATTTTTTTTACAAATGAATAACAATTAAATAACTCAAATATAGTCGTTGCATAAGTATTTGCCCCATTTGTTTAGGCAAGCCTAAATTATTTCAGAAGTAAATTTGGCTTAAGAAATCACAAATCATGTTATCTTGACTCACCAGGTATGTGCCCGGGTAGGACGCCAGGTGGCGCCCCTAAGGGGGTGGGTGGGCAGAGGGGGGTCCTGTCACACCCTAATCTGTTTCACCTTACTTGTGCTTGTCTCCACCCCCCACCAAGTGTCTCCTATTCTTCTCCATTATCCCCTGTGTATTTATACCTGCGTTTTCTGTTTGCCTGTTTGTCTCTTGCCAGTTCGTCTTGTTTTGTCAGGTCTTTTCAGTGTGTTTCCCATTTCTCCAGTTCTTGTCTTCTAGTCTTCCCGGTTCTGACCTTTCTGCCTGTCCTGAGCCTGCCTGCCATTCTGTCCCTGATTGACTCTGCCTTGGATTTACAAACCTCTGCCTGCCCTTGACCTGCCCTTTGCCTGCCCATTGTTATAATACATATTCTGAGAACCAAACTATCTGCCTCCTGTGTCTGCATCCTGGTCATATCCTGAGTCATGATAGTTGTTCATTATTTGGACCTTCCTATCTACCATATACTCCATCTAAACGTGAATCGATTCTCAATTGCGGTACAGTTAAAACACTTCTCCTGGACATTATCATTCACCTGTTGATAAGACAAGACGTGATAAAAATAAAAAAAACTTTTTTTTCCTAATGTATGAAAGGGGTCCCTGGGTCTCTGATTTGCTCGGGAGGGGTTCCCTGGTCAAGAAAAAGGTTGAAGACCCCAGTTATAGAAAGAGAGGATGAATGCCAATCCAATCATTGCACAGGACCTGGACAGAAATATTCACTAAATATACAAAAGTATGTGGACACACCATTCAAATGAGTGGATTTGACTATTTCAGCCACACCCCTTGCTGGCAGTTGTATAAAATCTAGCACACAGCCATCCAATCTCCATAGACAAACATTGGCAGTAGAATGGCCTTACTGAAGAGCTCAGTGACTTTCAACGTGGCACCATCAAAGGATGCAACCTCTCTAACAAGTCACTTCGTCAAATGTCTGCCCTGCTAGAGCTGCCCGGTCAACTGTAAGTACTGTTATTGTGAAGTGAAAATGTCTAGGAGCAACACCAGCTCAGCCGCGAAGTGGTAGGCCACACAAACTCACAGAACGGGACCACCAAGTGCTGAAGCGCATAGCTCGTAAAAATCACCTGTCTTAGATTGAAACACACACTACCGAGTTCCAAACTGCCTCTGGAAGTAACGTCAGCAAAAACAAACTGTTCGGAGGGAGCTTCATGAAATGGTTTTCCATGGCCGAGCAGCCGTGCCAAGCTTAAGATCTCCGTGCGCAATGCCAAGCGTCGCCTGGAGTGGTGTAAAGCTTACCCGCCATTGGACTCTGGAGCAGTGGAAACGCGTTCTCTGGAGTGATGAATCACGCTTCACAATCTGGCAGTCCGAAGCGTGATTCTTCACTTCAGAGAACGCGTTTGCATTTGGGAATCTGGGTTTGGCGGAAGCCAGGAGAATGCTACCTGCCCCAATGCAACTAAACCCGTTTGTTTAGTTGCTGTTGACTTAGTTGCTGTTGTCAAAATCTGTGCATGAGAAAATAAATGCAACTATTTAGTCAGTTTTACTCCCTTGAGGTGATGGATTCAAGCTCTTTTTGTCATGTCTACTCCCGCTCGACGTCACCGGTCTACTAACTTACGGTCCTGGCAACACATTTTTTTTTAAATGTTTTTTTTTTTTTTTCAGTTTATACTGTTTATAGACTTGTTTATACTGTATTATTGACTGTATGTTTGTTTTACTCCATGTGTAACTCTGTGTCGTTGTATGTGTCAAACTGCTTTGCTTTATCTTGGCCAGGTCGCAATTGTAAATGAGAACTTGTTCTCAACTTGCCTACCTGGTTAAATAAAGGTGAAATAAAAAAACATTATTATGCACACCTGGCAACTGAGATAAAGTTGGTTTTATATTCACACATTCAACAGACACCCAACAGACATTCGCCAAAAGCCATTTATAAATGTAAAAATCTATAACTAATTCACTGTTTGTCACAGAATCATGGAAATAGATATGATTTATTCTATGAATGTCTAGCATCCATTTACAACCTTTGTTTTGAGTAGAAATTCCAGTTTTGACTTGATAGAAATACATCAAATCTATAAAACTGCCATTTAGCGTGGTATAAATCAATAACTAATTCACTGTTTGTCACAAACATCAAAGTGTGTATGATTTATTCTATAAATGTCTAGTATACTTTTACAACCTTTGCTTTGAGTAGAAATTCCAATTTTGACTTGGTAGACATACATAAAATCTCAAATATTGCATTTAAAGATGAAGAAATCAATAACTAATTCAGTGATTGTCGCAGAAAAAAAGTGAAAATATGCATTTATTTGCAATAACTTTAAAGAAATGTTCATTTTAAGTGCAATTTGTTCTATATGAAGTTAGACCATGTTTACATACACTTGTACAATGTTTACAATCTTAAATGGTATGCCAAATCAATGTTTGCATTTTTAGTGCAACAGTTCCACATTTTAAAGTAGTTACATGGCACAACAGTAATTTATTTATACGTCTCTAATCTAACAGTAATGAGGCCCCTTCCAATCATTTTCTATTTTGGTTTTGTTGAAGACCTTCTTTGTCATCCCCAGACAAGCTGAATGGTGCCATCTCTGGCACACAGAGCATTCTATCTGCAGTATTAAAAACATAAAACAGGGTTATGTTTATTTACATGTAAATTACAGTTCCGAATACCCAAATTCTGTTACATGCTTTTGCAATTAGGAACATTTTCAAATTTAATTGGATTTTTAAAAATTGGATTGCTCAATTTCCATCCATTCACACAAAATGTATTTAAAAGTAGAAATACCCTTCTAAGACCACTGTCTTTCTGTATGTTTTCAAATGTTTTCAAATGGTTCTTTCTTCAAGTAATGGGAATTTAAAGGGATATGGTAATACCTATGTTGGTGATGTAGGTAGTACTAGGCAGGTAGACTAGTGGTCAGAGCATTGGACTAGTAAGGTTGCAAGATCGAATCCCTGAGCCGACAAGGTTAAAAACTGTCATTCTGCCCCTGAACAAGGCCGATAACCCACTGTTCCTAGGCATTGAAAATAAGAAATAGTTTCTTAACGGACTTGCCTAGTAAAATAATGGGTAGTAGTTGCACACCTCCCTGCTGAAATTATTATGTAGTGCTGATTTGGGCCAGTCTTCACTGTGGAATGTCCATGTTGATCATCTTGGTCCTCTTGATCCATCCACCTGTCTTATTTGTTAGTCAGGCCTGACCCCTTCATCCCGTAGTTTTTTCCTGTAATCTATTTTAATATGACTAAAGATGCAGAATTTTCTGCCAGGCCCCTTCTAATAGGGTTTAACAGACTCATTAGAACTTTGACCACAAGCCCTCTAGATGGACTATTTGCCCTCTATCAAATCAATCAAATTCCTCAACACAAAGGTCGTAAAGGTATGCTAGACATTTATAGACTACATCATACCTAGTTTGATGTTTTTTTGACAAACAGTGAATAAGTTATTGATTTTTACTTTTTTAAATGGCTTTTGGCGAATGTCTGTTGAATGTGTGAATATAAAAACAACTTTACCTTGGTCACCTGGCAACCATTATTACGCACACATGCGCCCCATCCCCTTTCACACCCGAACTTCATTACTACCTTGATGACTTACCATTTATCTAGCACTCTGTTCCATCAGTCATCGGGTAGTATTGTTTATGTTTCCTTGTTCGACACGGCTCTTGTTTTTGTTTGTTGTTATTAAACTCACACTGCACTTTTCTGACTCCCTGCGTCTACGTTACACTTTTGCAAAACACATGTCAAACGTTGGTTTCACTTTTGTTTTAAAGATAGCCAGGCCAAAGGACAAATGCATGAATATGAATAATGTCAATATATGTGGTCCTTGAGGGGAACAAGATCAAAATGCTGTAGGCATCGTTTCCTGATTTATAATATTTATGTTTATTTGAGGTTTTGGGACTATGACCTACTCCATGATGATAACATAATGCAATCTGAAGTGACTGTTGTGAATCTGATGCAACAAAGTTATTTATTCCATTTAAATATCATAACTTGCGTTACCCAAAGGGGACTTCAGGCGTGGGAGGTTGGATGAGATACCTAAAGTAAACCTAACAGCAACATTCACATAAAACAATAGCAATACCACTCAATACCTAGGTGACTCGTTTTGTTTGCATCAAGTGCAACAGCATCCACTATTTGTGGGTGACAAACTAACCTGTGACAATCAATCTGGAGGAGCTCATGAAAATGCTTACTAGTGACAGAGCGAAGCACCTGTAGAGCAAACTCCCGGGTCAAGATGAATCACCTTCCAATGGATTAACAGAGGCACACGGATGGAAGTCATACACCTGAAAATACACGTTGTGGGAAGAGAGGTTATACAGCCGGTTGTGATAACTAAACAATGGAATATTGAGGGAATACTGTATACTCACCATACCACATGGAATATGTGTGATATTGCATGTTTTGTACGTACTGTAAGTGTTCATATCTACAGCATCACAAATACAATACATATAGTACCAGTCAAAAGTTTGGACACACCTACTCATTCAATAATAAATATTTTGTTTTTACTATTTTCTACATTGCAGAATAATAGTGAGGACATCAAAACTATGAAATAACACATATGGAATCATGTAGTAACCAAAGAAGTGTTAAACAAATCAAAATATATTTATATTTGAGATTCTTCAAAGTAGCCACCTTTTGCCTTGATGGCAGCTTTGCATACTCTTGGCATTCTCTCAACCAACTTCATGAGGTTTGTCACCTAGAACACATTTCAATTAACAGGTGTGCCTTCTTTCCTTCATTAATGCGTTTGAGCCAATCAGTTGTGTTGTTACAAGGTAGGGGTGGTATACAGAAGATATCCCTATTTGGTAAAATACCAAGTCCATGTTATGGCAAGAACAGCTCAAATAAGCAATGAGAAATGACAGTCCACCATTACTTTAAGACATGTAGGTCAATCAATACGGAATATGTCAAGAACTTTGAAAGTTTCTTCAAGTGCAGTCGCAAAAACCATCAAGCGCTATGATGAAGCTGGCTCTCATGATGACTGCCACAGGAAAGGAAGACCCAAAGTTACCTCTGCAGCTCCAAATTTGAGATTTTTGGTTCCAACAACCGTGTCTTTGTGAGACGCAGAGTAGATGAATGGATGATCTCCGCATGTGTGGTTCCAACCACCATGAAGCATGGACGAGGAGGTGTGGGGGTGCTCTGCTGGTGACACTGTGATTTATTTAGAATTCAAGGCACACTTAATGAGCATGGCTACCACAGCATTCTGCAGCGATATGCCATCTCATCTGGTTGGGGCTTAGTGGGACTATCATTTGTTTTTCAACAGGACAATGACCCAACACACCTCCAGGCTGTGCAAGGGCTGTTTGACTAAGTAGGAGAGTGATGGAGTGGTGCATCACAATCAACACAACCTAAACCCAATTAAGATGGTTTGGGATAAGTTGGACCGCAGAGTGAAGGAAACGCAGCCAACAAGTGCTCCGCATATGTGGGAAGTCCTTCAAGACTTTTGGAAAAGCATTCCAGGTGAAGCTGGTTGAGATAATGCCAAGAGTGTGCAAAGCTGTCATCAAGGCAAAGTGTAGCTACTTTGAAGAATCTCAAATATATTTTGACTGGTGCTGTACATGTTACACTAATGAAAAACAAGAAATTACATCAGTAAAATGTCAGATTTTCTTTCATTGTTATCTAATCAAATTTGTTATTTCAGTCTATAGTCAGGGGTCTATCAATTCTGAATCCTGGGACAGTTCAATGTTTTACTCTGAAAAAGTGGGAATCTGTTTATGATTATCCCAAACTTGTAAAAAAAACTTTTGAGACATCACATCTTCCTTTAGGAGATAAATGACTGGACTAGATTAACGCGAGCCACAAATGACACCCTATTCTCTATGGGCTCTTGTTTAAAGTTTTGCACTAGATTGGTAATATAGTGCCATTTGGGACGAACACTAGATTGACTTTACAAGACATCCATTTCCATCACTGCATGTCTCCATCTATAAAGCATTACTTTTGGATTCCAAGTGCCGGCTTCTATTTTAATCAGTGTAAAACGACAGGACATTGCACCAAGAGTTCTCTCGACCAACATTATTGCGATTAATACAGTCTCTTTTATCTTCTGGCTTTCTTCTGGTGGCTTGATGTATTTAGTGTAGGCCCCAAGGCTTGTTAATGCTTTCCCATTGCCTAATGATATAGATCCTCTTTTGCTCCCATCCCTAACAACACAGATGAATCGATCAAAACAGATTTGTTATTAAGTTTCGTTTTCTTTATTAGCTCCCTTGAGAAAAAGATAAGTTGAGACACTTTATTTTTATATCACTTGAGAGTGGGAGAGAAAACGAACATTTACTTTCGTCAATTAGCTGGTTTTGATCAGCCTGGCTGTGTAGTTGATCCTCATAACTTGGAACGTTTAGACATAACTCAGGATGTCTGAGAGCACAAAGCAATCGAGGCAAAGACACTATCGTGTATAATGCACGCCCGTTTTTCCGTGGTAAATGAACACCACATGCAGGCACATGCTATGTCCTATAGGCCTCTACCTGCGTAGAGCACATGCTCCTTTTCATTGACGTTCCAGTCTCTAAAGTGTCCTTTTGTTTTGGGTTTAAAAAATAAATATATATATATATATATATATTACTTAGTCGTTGTGGCTCTGAACACACTGCCTGCCAGCCGTCGTTAAATTTTCATTAAATATGTGGCATTTTATTAGCCATTCAGATGTGGTCATATTTTGCTCTTACAGTGCCTTGCGAAAGTATTCGCCCCCCTTGAACTTTGCGACCTTTTGCCACATTTCAGGCTTCAAACATAAAGATATAAAACGGTATTTTATGTGAAGAATCAACAACAAGTGGGACACAATCATGAAGTGGAACGACATTTATTGGATATTTCAAACTTTTTTAACAAATCAAAAACTGAAAATTGGGCGTGCAAAATTATTCAGCCCCTTTACTTTCAGTGCAGCAATCTCTCTCCAGAAGTTCAGTGAGGATCACAGAATGATCCAACGTTGACCTAAATGACTAATGATGATAAATACAATCCACCTGTGTGTAATCAAGTCTCCGTATAAATGCACCTGCACTGTGATAGTCTCAGAGGTCCGTTAAAAGTGCAGAGAGCATCATGAAGAACAAGGAACACACCAGGCAGGTCAGAGATACTGTTGTGAAGATGTTTAAAGCCGGATTTGGATACAAAAAGATTTCCCAAGCTTTAAACATCCCAAGGAGCACTGTGCAAGCGATAATATTGAAATGGAAGGAGTATCAGACCACTGCAAATCTACCAAGACCTGGCCGTCCCTCTAAACTTTCAGCTCATACAAGTAGAAGACTGATCAGAGATGCAGCCAAGAGGCCCATGATCACTCTGGATGAACTGCAGAGATCTACAGCTGAGGTGGGAGACTCTGTCCATAGGACAACAATCAGTCGTATATTGCGCAAATCTGGCCTTTATGGAAGAGTGGCAAGAAGAAAGCCATTTCTTAAAGATATCCATAAAAAGTGTCGTTTAAAGTTTGCCACAAGCCACCTGGGAGACACACCAAACATGTGGAAGAAGGTGCTCTGGTCAGATGAAACCAAAATCGAACTTTTTGGAAACAATGCAAAACGTTATGTTTGGCGTAAAAGCAACACCCTGAACACACCATCCCCACTGTCAAACATGGTGGTGGCAGCATCATGGTTTGGGCCTGCTTTTCTTCAGCAGGGACAGGGAAGATGGATGGAGCCAAATACAGGACCATTCTGGAAGAAAACCTGATGGAGTCTGCAAAAGACCTGAGACTGGGACGGAGATTTGTCTTCCAACAAGACAATGATCCAAAACATAAAGCAAAATCTACAATGGAATGGTTCAAAAATAAACATATCCAGGTGTTAGAATGGCCAAGTCAAAGTCCAGACCTGAATCCAATCGAGAATCTGTGAAAAGAACTGAAAACTGCTGTTCACAAATGCTCTCCATCCAATCTCACTGAGCTCGAGCTGTTTTGCAAGGAGGAATGGGAAAAAAATTCAGTCTCTCGATGTGCAAAACTGATAGAGACATACCCCAAGCGACTTACAGCTGTAATCGCAGCAAAAGGTGGCGCTACAAAGTTTTAACTTAAGGGGGCTGAATAATTTTGCACGCCCAATTTTTCCGTTTTTGATTTGTTAAAAAAGTTTGAAATATCCAATAAATGTCATTCCACTTCATGATTGTGTCCCACTTGTTGTTGATTCTTCACAAAAAAATACAGTTTTATATCTTTATGTTTGAAGCCTGAAATGTGGCAAAAGGTTGCAAAGTTCAAGGGGGCCGAATACTTTCGCAAGGCACTGTATGTAACTAAATCATCAAAGACATAACTGCTCAAAGAGTCGGAGACCACGGTTACAAATTGTTCTTTTTGTGTGTCCTTTTGTTTTGAGCACCTGCCCCCCAGAAGTTCTGTGCATTGCCCTGACCGTGCATGTATGCAACAGAATGTACACTGCTCAAAAAAATAAAGGGAACACTAAAAATAACACATCTTAGATCTGAATGAATGAAATGTTCTTCTTAAATACTTTTTTCTTTACATAGTTGAATGTGCTGACAACAAAATCACACAAAAATTATCAATGGAAATCAAATTTATCAACCCATGGAGGTCTGGATTTGGAGTCACACTCAAAATTAAAGTGGAAAACCACACTACAGGCTGATCCAACTTTGATGTAATGTCCTTAAAACAAGTCAAAATGAGGCTCAGTAGTGTGTGTGGCCTCAACGTGCCTGTATGACCTCCCTACAACACCTCGGCATGCTCCTGATGAGGTGGCAGATGGTCTCCTGAGGGATCTCCTCCCAGACGTGGACTAAAGCATCCGCCAACTCCTGGACAGTCTGTGGTGCAACGTGGCGTTGGCGGATGGAGCGAGGCATGATGTCCCAGATGTGCTCGATTGGAGTTACATTGTGTTGTTTAAGTGTTCCCTTTATTTTTTTAGCAGTGTACTTGTGATGCCATTTAATTGTTTAAGTCTGCTGCTGAAGCCTGGTACCCCCCCCACATGTGACATGATAACTCAGATCAATCACATTGAAAATAATCCTATCAAGTCAGTATTAGAAGTCGGGTGTTTACGATGCCCCTAGGGTTTTGGACCCACCTCCTCTACCCCATCCCAAAAACTACCTTGTACACGATCCTTCCCAAAATATGAATACTTTTGCCATCCTGGCTAACATACTTGCAAAGTAAACAAATCAAACATGAGTTTCAGTCCCTCATCAACTAGAGTGTTTCAACCAGCACCCCGTAATATGACTATGTTTGCACAAACATCATTAGGGCCGAAGCAGAGGTAGCCCTATTATATCTAATAATCTGTCTTTTTGCTGTTTCTTAACCCCCTGGAGGTCTGTAGTCTGCAGTTAGTACCCCCTCTTCTCCTACTATCGCAATCCTTTGGCTCTCTCCTTTTCCACACAGCCTCTCTGCTTAATAGCGCTGTCTGTCACCAACACTTTTTCTGCTGCAGGGTGCAGTTGCCGCTGCTTTAATGATCCTGTTCGAGAAGGTACCGGAAAGTCCGCTTTGCCTGTGTTCAGCACTGTGGTTTCTCTGCGATCTTGTGCATCTAACCGCATGCTTTTATCCCACCGGCTGAGACTTAACCGTCATGTACTGTATGAAGAGTACGTACTTGCTTTCCGACTCACATGTACCTCCTCCTATGAGCTTGTGTGTGTTTACTCGACATATTACTACCGGGACTTATTAACACTGTAAATGTGCTGTTGGTCCATCATTGCGCAATCAAATGGGAAGCACGTAAGCCTCACTTCAGACATGGATGACAGTTGATGTGGATGAGAGTGGACGCTCGTTGTTACCATCGTATTCCTAAAGGAGAGTAGATAACAACAACAAGAAAAATGGTGGCGGTGAAAGATGTCTCCTCACCCCCCCCCCCTCCAAGCACATCATCTAAAAGCTCATGAGTTTAATGAGACATTAATGCTAGTCTAACGTACCGGGCAGAAACAGAGACCTCAAGGCCCAGTACAGCTCACAGAAAGCCAAGGTTTTTGTTGGGAACACGTGCCAGGTGTTTGCCGATACACCAGGAGCCTTCCATGCATTGATTTTATATCTCTGCGGGAATGACTATACGCTGGGGCACCATTGCCCTTGCCAGAGCTTGTAAATGAACCATGGGGCTTTTTGTCTCACTGAAGGGGCTTTTAGGCCTGGTGAATCAGCATTCAATGAGAGACTGACAGACAATGTCATTTTGGCTGCATTTACACAGGCAGTCCAATTTAAATATTTTTTTCCACTAATTGGTGTTTTAATCCGTCACGTTAGCCCATTCATTGAACATATTTTCCAGAGCTGACTGATTGGACAATAGGCCAATTACGCCAAAAAAAATCTAAACTCGCCTTAGAGAGACGCATAGAATCGGTTTCTAAATCCCTTATATGCCTGCAGCAGCCCCTTCTGAAATGCACGTTATCTTGTTAAACGCCTAAAACTATTTTCCCAAAAAGTTTATTTGTTGAGAAGCCATAACAATCACATCTTCAATGTGTTCTAGTGTAATTGTATTCCCCTCCAAGACGCTTGAAAAAAGCAGCAAGACATTGTGAGAAACAGTGTAGAGTACCATTAGAGGGGAGGTTTTCAATCATGGCCGCTTTGTATTCATACCGCTTCTCTAGGTGTTTTTATTCATGAGTTTTAAAATTGTGATCTCTTATTTTATTTTGCCTTTATCAGGTCAGAATGAAAACCAGCAGTGACTATCTCTAAAGTGGGCAGTCTGGGCTTTTGTCTATGCTATTAGAAACCCGCACACAGAGATAGTGCTAACTCCAGGAGAAGCCCAATCATGCTCGCAGAGGACACATCAGACTTTCTGCTGACTGTTGACCAAAAAAACTTATTTCGCTGACATTTTCCACCAGCCTTGTTATAACATTTATGTCAACTATACTTCATTCTCCTCTTTTGTATGAGGAGCCAGTCTGGCCCTCTCTCCCCAGACAGATGCGTAGTGGGAGAAAGCCAAAGGCTCCATTTTGTAAACAAATGTTGCACTTGCAATGTTTTCGAGGTATATTTGAAGACATCTGATAGAATATCACTCTATTGCTTCGAGCCACATACGTCTGTGTTGCCTCGAAATGGCAGAACCGTGCTATGTAAAAGGAAGAGTGTTGCGTAAGACTTGCTCACTGCCTACATTATGACTCCACTGGGCTGTCTGTCACCGCACACACCAGGAAGACAGAGGACGACCCTGACACAGCTGATCTCTCTTACACACGCATTTGAGCTGTATCACCGTCAAAAGGTCCAATCAATAGTTTCTTATACTATGGAGAAACCCACATACTTCACCATTCTCTACTTTCTTTCCTGCCTGAAGCAAATGATCGTTTTGCTTGTTAGCACCTGCTTGTTCGTGCCTGACTGCAGTGAAACGTGTACTTCCACGTGTATGAATGAATGGCAAGAAGCAGCTTGGTTATAATTGGCCTCTGCACCGAACTCCTTATTGCTTTTCGTAGCATGATAATTGAAGGTGGTGACAATGTAAAGTGAATGATCGTGTGGTACGCAAAGTGGACGGCAGAAAGTAGCATGATACGGTACAGTTGATTTAGTCCCTCACCTACTGTGGGGGAGAATGTAGCATCTTGGGTGTGAGAAATGTGCATGACAAATGGAATGAATTATTGTTGTTAAATGGACAGATATTATAATGGTAACACTAGTTTGTTCAAGGCTAAACAGCGAAACAGTGACAATGTTCTGAAGACCTGGTTAATAAGTGGTCACGAATGGGTCGTCATATTCCAACACAATTATAGTTGTCATTAGAGAAACCTAATAATGTCATCTTTGAGAAAAAAAATCTCAAATGAACTTCTATTGCATTAGTATTGTCTGTAATAATGGAATTACAACAGTTGGTGGTCATTGGAAATTGGGAGTGGTGAAACAGGTGCGTGGGTGGATGCTTTGTCCATTTACAGTTGAAGTCGGAAGTTTACATACAACTTAGGTTGGAGTCATTAAAACTCATTTTTCAAACACTCCACAAATTTCTTGTTAACAAACTATAGTTTTGGCAAGTCGATTAGGACATCTACTCTGTGTGTGACACAAGTAATTTTTCCAACAATTGTTAACCAACATATTATTTCACTTATAATTCACTGTATCACAATTCCAGTGGGTCAGAAGTTTACATACACTAAGTTGACTGTGCCTTTAAACAGCTTGGAAAATTCCAGAAAAGTATGTCATGACTTCTGATAGGCGAATTCTGATAGGCTAATTGACAACATTTGAGTCCATTGGAGTTGTACCTGTGGATGTGTGAAGGATTACCTTCAATCTCAGTGCCTCTTTGCTTGACATCATGGTGAAATTATGTAGATATATTGAAGCGACATCTCAAGATATCAGTCAGGAAGTTAACGCTTGGTTGCAAATGGGTCTTCCAAATGGACAATGACCCCAAGCATACTTCCACATTTGTGGCAAAATGGCTTAAGGACAACAAAGTCAAGGTATTGGAGTGGCCATCACAAAGCCCTGACCTCAATCCTATAGAACATTTGTGGGCAGAACTGAAAAAGAGTGTGCGAGCAAGGAGGCCCACAAACCTGACTCAGTTACACCAGCTCTGTCAGGAGGAATGGGCCAAAATTCACCCAACTTATTGTGGGAAGCTTGTGGAAGGCTACCTGAAACGTTTGCCCCTAGTTAAACAATTTAAAGGCAATGCTACCAAATACTAATTGAGTGTATGTAAACTTCTGACTCACTGGGAATGTGATGAAAGAAATAAAAGCTGAAATAATTCATTCTCTCTACTATTATTCTGACATTTCACATTCTTAAAATAAAGTGGTGATCCTAACCTAAAACAGGGCATTTTTACTAGGATTAAATGTCAGGAATTGTGATTAACTGAGTTTAAATGTATTTGGCTAAGGTGCATGTAAACTTCCGACTTCAACTGTAGATGTCAACGTTAATCGATGAAACCACTTCAATGTTTTCCATTCTGCCCTAGCCTACATCTAGCCGTGTGGAAGTTACAGAAATATGAAATGCAGGGACATCTCCCTGTGATATCCATTTTCCAGACGGTGCAATACATGGAGCAAGGTCCACATGGTGCGTACTGTGTCTGGTGGTGAATAATAAGATAAACCCTACCCGCTGGAGGTCACTGAAATTTCAAGCTAGACTCCGAGACAGGATATTTCACAGCCTCCGTCACCCTGTGTCTCTCATTTAAACGTGGTGCACGGCTGTGTCGGGCATCCCTCTCTCCCTTGCTCTCATCCTCCATCTCTCTCTCCCAGTGTGAGGCTGACCTAACTAGGCCCATGTCTCATTTACAGACAAGCCTTAACTCCCCAACAAAGGAGGTTGGCATTATAAGATGCCCGAGGTCATTCAACGTAAACTGCCCTTTGAAGAAAAGCAACTAATCAAATCAAAAATGTTATTATAAATATGTTATTTGTTTATGACATATTGAAAACAGAATGGCGAGTCTGCTGTTTCACAAGCATTGTTTTTGGTCACAACTCTTTATTTGCATTTCACATGGGCAGAATATACAATCACTCTTCACAGAAGACCAATTAAGGGAGACCATCAAAAAAATTACCCATAATACCCCAATTCTGTTAAACATGTCTACCTGTTAATTCAATGCCTGACACATTCAAGATAAACATCAAATAAGGAAAAAACGCTGTATCATTATCGTTTAATTTAACCACTATCTTTTAATTTGAAGGATGCATCATGACATACTTCTTACATTAATCTCTTTGCAAAGCCTTTCAATAATTACAATGGCCAATGAATAAATCCAATCAAATCAAATACAATTGTATTGGAGTAATGAGAGTAAGTTATTAGATATGTTTCTGAAATCTATTTACATTTCATATATGCTGTATTTCCAAAAAGAATGGTCTTCCCTTCAGTCTCTGTGCTGCCTTTTCAGCAGAATAAATAACTCATCAATTGACAATAGAATCAGCTGAAAAGAAAGACAAAGTAGATGACTGTAAAGCTACTGCTAAGCTAATACCGACGATGACTGGCAATAGAATCAGCTGAAAAGAAAGACAAAGTAGATGACTGTAAAGCTACTGCTAAGCTAATACTGACGATGACTGGCAATAGAATCAGCTGAAAAGAAAGACAAAGTAGATGACTGTAAAGCTACTGCTAAAGCTAATACTGACGATGACTGGCAATAGAATCAGCTGAAAAGAAAAACAAAGTAGATGACTGTAAAGCTACTGCTAAAGCTAATACTGACGATGACTGGCAAAAGCCCATGGCACAAGAACCAAGAAAGAAACACTAGCCAACATAAATAAACACCTCGTCATGTATTTCCTACTGCACTGTTGTCTGTACCCTTTTGTCAAATTAACTCCACATTGTCACTTCAACCTTCAGTAGTCATATACACTCTGATATACGTGAGTGACGTCAGTTTCAGGGGTCAATAGAAGCATTTGGACCAGTCGCTCACTCCAATGGTTCATGTGGATCATTTTACACAATCCAAAATATTGTAGTTGTGTTTGTGCGCTCTCTGGCACTTTCAAGTGACAATCCATCAGATAGGAAACATCAATAGAAAGAGAGAGAATATGATTTCAGTAAGACATAAAAGTATGAGCAATATTTGTACATGATGCATTGGTGAGTAAATGCATCCATCAACTATGCCTCTCCACTTATAGCTAAGGGATCCATTCCACGACACGCCGCGCATGGTGAGCGTTCCGTGAGTCACTGTGTGCCAAAGGACCTATGCTGCTGAATGAGCATTATACGAACATCGTCAATAGTTCCAGATGAGCAACTACACTAAAAAGCTCCTCTAAGCAGTTTTAGCAGGTAGCTACAATAACCAATACTTATAATCTGACCTTCCAGCAATGACAGCCACATATCTCATGTCTGTACAGAAAATGGTATAATATGCATCCCTGCATTGAAATGTCCTTAATGTGAACTTGTGAATCAGTTATGAATAACAGAACTGCATAAAGCTCTACAACTAAAAAGCGGAGATATACTATAAGGACTGTTGAATGACTTCAAATATACTTGAAGAACCACACCCCCAAAAAAGTTTTTAAAGTTGAAAGTTGAAGTTGGATGTTGATACAGACTATTATTATCATCCTGTAAATGACTACAGCTAATAACAGGTTATTGAATACGCTACCGTTCAAAAGTTTGGGATCACGTAGAAATGTCCTTGTTTTTTGAAAGAAAATCACATTTAGACTGATGAGTTTCAAGAAGAAAGTTATTTGTTTCTGCCCATTTTAAGCCTGTAATCGAACCCACAAATGCTGATGCTCCAGATACTCAACTAGTCTAAAGAAGGCCAGTTTAATTGCTTCTTTAATCAGCACAACAGTTTCCAGCTGTGCTAACATAATTGCAAAAGGGTTTTCTAATGACCAATTAGCCTTTTAAAATTATGAACTCGGATTAGCTAACACAATGTGCCATTGGAACACAGGAGTGATGGTTGCTGATAATGGGCCTCTGCACGCCTATGTAGATATTCCATAAAAAATCTGTTATTTCCAGCTACAATAGTCATTTACAACAATAACAATGTCTACACTGTATTTCGGATAAATTTGATGTTATTTTAATTGACAAAAAAATTAAAATTAAAAAACAAGGGCATTTCTAAGTGAACCAAACTTTTGAACAGTAGTGTATGTCAATTTATATAACGTTTAAGAACAAATCCCTTGTGTCTTTCAGCAGTATGTGAAGTCCAAGAAAGTAATTGGGTATATACAGATATAGGATCTTAATTTGATCACCCTGTTTTGCAGGGAATTTTCTGCACAGCAGGAAAAGCAAACTTGTAGTGTATTCAAGATTTTTAAAGGCTTCTAATGTTGTATTTTCCACTTTAAAATGTTGGTTTCCCAAACAAAAAATGTATCAACCCTTACGAAAATGTCCATTAATTATAACCCACACAATAATTCACATTTCTGTAGGATTTGTTGCTGTAGGAATATGTTCCTGCTGTGAGAAACTGGTCAAATTAAGATCACACATCTGTACTTACAAATGATATAAGACATGCGATCCTGCAGTTAGTACTTACTGTAACAAGAACTTGTACTAGTAGTAAATGATGCAGACATCTAAATATATCTCCAAAATCCCTACAACTCACTGCTCAATGTCCTCAACTGTCAGTACCATCTCTACACTCAGATCCATGATGAGTTAACACAATTCTCACAGCTAAACGGCTGCTGAGTACTCACTGACTATGATCACGTCTGACTCCTAATCATCAGGAGTATTGATCTGAAGCGTTCGATCTTCCTATAAACAGGAGAACACCGACGTTGATGAGGTCAGTGCCCATTGCCCCCAATAGGGAACCTACAGAGTAAGCAAGGGGGGATTGGAGGGCAAGGGAGGGACGAAGAAGAAGGAGGCAATGGCAAGCATTCAGTTCTCAAAAACTCAAAACACCAGGATTATAAAAGGGGATCCTTCCAAAGAGTCTTAAGCTCTTGAGTATCCGATCCAAAGATGACGCTGTAGAGTCCACAGGAGGCTGCTGAGGGGAGGACGGCTCATAATAATGGCCAGAACGGAGCAAATGGAATGCCATCAAACACCTGGAAACCATGTGGTTGATGTCTTTGATACCATTCCACTCATTCTGATCCAGCCATTACCACGAGCTCGTTCTCCCCAATTAAGTTACCACCAACCTCCTGGGATAGTCTCTTATGTATAGGATTCCTCTCCAAAGACGATACTAGAGTCTGATGTGGCCAATACACTACGTACAGTTATGTACTGTAGCCTATATGTATTCTCATAATACTCTAGTGTTATCTTCGGGTAGAGCAGGGGACAAATGGACGCCTCTCGGTCTATGTCAGAGAGAGGGAGACCAGCGTGAGGGAGACCAGAAGGAAAAGAAGGGAGGAAAATGAAGAGGTGGCGGCCGACGGGACCGGGCGGTTCTTCTTCCGGGGCCCATTGCAGAGCGGTGTGTTACAGCAGGAGATGCACACAGAGTTGATCCTTCCAGTGCAGAACTGCTGGTAGCCTGACGAGGATATGAGGCAAGCCCCGGACGAGGCGCAGGACTTGCGGTAAAATATGCCTGAAGAAGGAGAGAGAGAAGTGGTCAGGGATAGTGCAAAGCTATACAGGATGTCCAGGTCAAGGTAGATGTGGTAGTGACACCGTTGGTGAAACTGAGCCAAGTCTCATAGCAAACTGAGGTAGCACAAGCACTGGGGAAGTCTGTCAACTGTCTTTTTATTTTCATGAATGTGTGTCTGTTTTACGTTATGCCTGGCCTATGCCATGTCTCGCACCCTTTTACAGTGCATGTTCTTGTACGTAAACCAAATATCTGTGAAAATCAGACAAAGCAATATCTAATCTACCTTTTTTTCACAAATAAACAGGAATAACAATTGCACATCAAAAAAATGTGGTGATTTGAACATATTTGCCTTAGGATCTTAGCCAAGTGAGAAATTCTTGAGACTATAATGTACTTCAGTGCTATTTGCAATTTAACAGAACTTTATCCTGATCAATACTGGAATGGTTCATATTACTGGGAGGTGATCCTCTCAGTGCCTAGAACCTTTGTCGAGCCGTTATAAGAAATAAAACCTTGAGAATGTCACCTCGGCAGAATATAATGCTCTCAAACGATGGAACAATTGCAACAAAACAATGCTTTGATTTATATGGTGGCGAGAGAATGCACATGACTAAGAGTGTTTTGATTTCATGGAAACGTTGTTGTGCCATGAAGTCTTTACCACAGGAGGTGGTAAGAAAGCCTTGCGTCTCCCTGCCTGATAAATGAACACCTTGCAGGGACTCAACTCCCGTTTCGCCCTACTCCTTCCTAGGAAATAGACACTGCGCTTTTGGACACAGAGAAATGCAAAGTGACCCTGGAGATTCGACTCAAGCTCCGCTGAATCTATAAGCATCCGTACATGTTATAAGCATATATGGGCGCTTATAATGTCTTAATGCAAGGTCTATCATGTGTTCTCTGCCGAAATGTGTCAGCAGACTGCAAAGAGCTGTTATTATGAGAAGGGGTTCATAAGTGCTTACGACAAGTCTTGCGTTGCATTGTAACTGTGGCGTAATGCGTTATACCCGTCGACGTTAAGTGAAGTGTCGAGAAAAGTTCAAATGAAAGTTTAAAGAGGAAGTAGATGAAAGAGGTAGATGAGAGAGGTAGATGAAAGAGGTAGATGAAAGGGGAAGGGGGAGAACTGCTAGTCATGTTAAAAGTTACATCGAAACTTTACTGCTCTAATTTACTCGTCTTTCTCTTGAAATAATAACCGATGAGCTGTCAGACAAAGTGTAAATGTGTAAATGCAATACAATATTCTTGTTTTGTCTCAAAGACGTCAGACAAGCCTTTAAGACAAAAGTAGAGCATTTCGGTCGGCATCAGCCCCTGATTACTGCTATTAAGTATGACAGAACTAACAATGCAACTTCAGCTTAATCAACCCTCTGCTTTGTTCCATACTTCATCACTATGCACATTTAGAACTGACAGTCAAACAAACCAAGTCCCCAAACCTTTGTTGGGGGGAGGAATGGGTAGAGACCAAGCTGGCACCAATTCACGTGCAAAAGCCAACTTTCCCTGAGGATTACGTTACAGATGTCTTCACATATCATACACACATTATGCAAGTGTTTCTTTCCACCGATAACGATGTGGTAATTTGCAAATGAATTATTTGTGATAAATTGCGGTTGCTGCACATAAAGATAATTAGTTAGGCTCCTGGTCTCAGGTTGACATTATAGGAAATTATTAAATTAAGGAACTTATTCATTACCAACATTGCTAGAAGGTTTCATGTTAGAATAAAAGTTTGCATGAATTTTCTGTTTATCTGCCTACAGGAGCACATAAGAATCCCTTTGCCAACATCGCATTTGAATCAAATGACTCAGAAGACCTTTCTAAAGAGTGCAGAGGCTGGAAAAGATTTGTGAATATTTTTTATTTTTTATTTATTTTTTATTTCACCTTTATTTAACCAGGTAGGCAAGTTGAGAACAAGTTCTCATTTACAATTGCGACCTGAATATACTGTAAGCATGTGCATTTCACACAAAAGTGCATCCTTATCTCAAGGTTATTCAAACCATTACACAGCATTACACCGTGTACATTTGTTCATGCCATTGTTGCCGTAGATTATTGCCTTTGAGGGATGAATCTTGTCAACCATCACGTTCAGAGACAGTTCGGGCATAAAACACTCGCTAAAGACAATCTTGCTATGACGGTTTTGGTACACTTTTTTTAATGCTCTTGTAATTGGAAGCATACATTTGAACACAAGTGACATGCTGTACATAACATTGGATGTGGTAAGATCAATAGGCCTAGTGTGTTTGAAGGGCGTTCTCTCATTAACCCTCTTGTTGTGTTCGTTTCATTCTGTGTTCCCGGGTCCAAAATGACCGTCCCCAGTATAGCTGATTATAAATCCATAATAATACATATATTATCACCTAATGTTGTGTTAGATATTTTTTATCAACTTAAGTTCCTGTGAACATTACAAGTTTTGAACTTCTATTTGCTATTTATGGCCTGTGGGTCCCATTGACCTGAGCTCATACAACTCGTTTTTGAGATGAAAAAAAAAAAGCATCATGTATGGATTATTTTGACAAAAACAAATGCTCAGATGAAACATATTGTTCTATTCATCACAGACTGCTTTGTGTCAAAGTTTAACAAGGACTCTCTCCTCCTCACCAGTGTTATGATCAAAGATATGATCAAGAGCCTCACATACAATATATCGTTTGGTCATTGTGCTGTCACAGAATGAATTGTGAGAAAGGCCTCAAAAAAGATTTACATACCAGAGCCTGAGAAAAGTTATATATATTATTGAAACAATGTTGCGATTGTCTGTGAGAATGCTAACAGGTGTGGTTCTCCTGGGGGAAATATTCTATTGGGGAAAGGTTCCCGTGGGGGTTGCCATGGAAGCCAAGAAGGGGAGTGATGTGTGTGTGTGCTCAAACACACATGCATGTGGGGGTCTGGGAGAGGAAGTGTGTCCATCTGATAAATGGGCATGTGCCTGAACTCAATTTTATACACTAATTGTATTCTCACCCATTATTTTCTAATTACTGGTCATTTTTGACCAGGAACACCACAGGTGTAAACAAGTTCAATAAAACCCCCAAAATGTTATGAAAATCATCCAAATGTAATTTGTGTGTTCAGATGCCCTGTGTGGACAAAGTTATGGAACCTTATGACATTCCGATTAAATTAACTACGTTTTTCAGAGAGAAAACTTGTAAATCAGTCCAATTTGACCGGAACACGGCAGGAGGGTTAAGCAATAAGGCACGAAGGGGTGTGGTGTATGGGCAATATACCACTACTAATGGCTGTTCTTATGCACGACACAACTCATAGTGCCTGGATACAGCCTTTAATTGTGTTATATTGGCCTTATACACAAACCCCTGAGGTGTCTTGTTGCTATTATTAACTAGTACAGCAGTACAAATAAATGTCTGATATACCACGGCTGTCAGCCAATCAGCATTCAGGGCTCGAACCACCCAGTTTATAATAAAACATATTGCATGGATCAACTGAGTACAGCAACCAGCAACCAAGGGGTTAACCACCCTTTGGGATAATCCCATTAAAATAATATGAGCCATAAACCATGAATTAACTATGGTAATAGCCTCTTCATCTATGGAGATTCGTTGATACACTGTAGGTCCCAATTGATGTAGTGGGCATGTAGGCCTAGTTTATGATCTCATTTGTTGATGTTACAAGGAGACCTTATAGATCAGTGCCACTGAATTCAAAGATAGAGAGGAAGTGCAGGAAAGAGGAAAATATACCGTATTTAGGTCACATGTTAAAAAGTGTCACAGTCCGGTGTGACTTGGTTTTATATGGCAAGGTAGGTGTCAGAGAAGGCAGTGTGGCCTGGGGTGGTCTAGCTACAGAATACATTTATATTGTGTTGGCGTGGGTTCGAATCCGGCCCCAGCCTTCTGACACAAAACAGATCCTCCAACCTTCCTGTCTCTCTCTCACAGGTCTCTCTCGTCAGACTGAAGCTCACGCTCTGCTGTGGCGGAGATCCAGCGCCAGCGAGAAGGGACTACATCTCCCACTAGCTCTATCCAATGAAGAACAAGCGAGGAAAGGAATGGGACGCTGTTTTCTTACCATCCTTCTTCACCAGTACCTCCTTCTGACACATGTCCTGCACGTTGACCGTGCAGTTGACAATGAACTCCGGCGTGGAGCATTCATTGTTTTTCACCTCCTCACACTGGTAACATTGGATCTGGAGAGCATAGCCTGTACAAGAGAGAGACCAGAAGAACCGCAAGGAGTTAAAAATAAAAAAAAGTCCACAGTTCACCAGTATCTGGCATATAGTATCTCATTAGTCTATGAATGTTGGTCAAGAGAGACTACAGGCAAATTCTTTCAAGTTCGTTTGGCTGTGCTAGATTGAGCTTTCCCGGCACAGTGGAACCAATGGAGTTGTCAGAAAAGTGCGAGCTGGCACTCCAGGCAATCTCGATCGAAACGCTGAAACTATTTGAAAGATTAGGCCTAAAATCTCGTTTGAAACATTTGAAAATGTTATGCCGTGCACCCAGGTCTGCAGTTCAGTCATTAGAATTATCCCTTGTTCATCTGGAGCCTTTCAGCCCCCCATGTTTTCCTCCCAGCTAATCAAGAATAATGTGTTTTCGTGATCTATTGCCATTACCACAGATCAGGAACTGTATCCACGAGGAGAGACAAATCCATCTTTGAAACGAAAAAGTCTCTTTGCTGGCATTTTGAAAGTCAACTTGGACCCTATTTGCAAGACGGGATCCCCGTGATGAATCACAAGTGTGAAGATTATCTCAAAGAGCAGTTAATGTGGGAGAGACGATGTTGACGCTATATCCTTACACACGTGGACATGTTGCAAATATCAGACAATGGGACTTTGAGCTAATATGATGACATTTCTGTACCCCACCACAGAAAGCACTGATGAGTCACACAAACACATACTTCTCTGACTACATACACGTTTGTCACGACAACAAAGAAACACAGCAGAGAGGAGTTGTTCGGTGCACAAACCGGTCTGGAGTCAGGATAAAGGGATTTTGACTGAAAATAATGAACAAACACTTTCCGACAATATAAATCCATACTCTCATGTACTTGCCAACTAAACTTAATATAGAGCCGTCAGACATAATTGCGTGTGTAAACTGGGCATACTGCATCTGTGCAGGGAAAAAGGCGACTCAACTTTACGCACTAAAATAATAATTGCCATTCTGACTACTACAGGTCAAAACAACCAAGCCACAGAGTGTTTCAGACAAAGTGTTTTTATCCACACACTCAATGAAGCTGTTGCTCCAGCACTGACTTCAAATGAGATGAATTCATTCTAACTTGACTCATTGGAATTAAATGGAAATTGAGATTAACTAAGAATGACAGATGGTGGTTGGCTATTCACGCAAAGTTGTTTCACAGGGGCGAAAAAATGAAGAGAATTGAATCGAGGATACCGGATGGATAGCACAATCTGATTCAGGGTTTAGCAGAAACATGCATGACTGTGCAATGATAAACAATCATTCAAAATGTTCTCAAGCGCCACAGTGTCAGGTCATTTGTTCTCCGTGACAGTTAGTACCGTGTTCTAATTGTTGAAATGGCGACAGTCCTTCTTTTCCCAGTCTGACACCAAGTACAAATTCAATTGAAAAGGATCCAAAACAAAAATCTGAGCGTAATTACTTTAAAACCAGATAAATGCTTCAAAACTCCATCCATCAACTGAGCAATAGAGTCTCATAAAGTGCCTAAACCACATCCTAGACTGTAATGTATTTGTCCTCTACAGACCACTGGCTATTTACACTCTATATAATTAACATTTAGGCAAGCATAAAGTCATGTACATATTGTCTATACTTTTCATATTGTTCTTCAATACAGTTTTCACTGAGGTAAAAACATCCTCGAGTTATTTAGAAGTATTTTCTGCTAACAGCAAAGATGATGTTTAAGGAGTGAGTATGTTGCAGCACACCAAATGCAGCACATCCAACTCGGAACGGAGAGAACATTTGTATGTTATTTACACCAGAGGCATTTTTGGCGAGATCAAGTTCTTACAGGCCACTGCTCATATGCCATGTGCAATGTGTTGAACTGGAAATATGGACTGGAAAAGCTCTGAGTGGCTGATCGTTGGATGTATGTTGGAATGACAATGCGGACTATTCCATTGACATAGATTATCATTGTCATTTTACCTGAACCTTTTTTTAAAAACTACATTACCACCGTTTGTATACATTATTCCCAAATCATTGCTATAAGGTGACCCATGTGGATTGAGAAATCGGTTTATTTGCCGTCATCTATCTTAAATGGTGTATTTTCCTTCCACAGTCATCTGAAGAGAGACAGCTTTGTTATTCTCTGCATATTTCGTGATTTTAATATTCATCACAGGTGTTCATGGAGTGGTAGTTCAGCTCCTTTAACACCCATTAAAAAAATGGTGCTTGAGTTTATTACATTCACCTGAGCTGACAACTGTTGATCAATCAAGTTCCTTATCATTTGAGCTTGATGGAATGCCTACACCTGTAAAAAAAAAGTGTTGAATTGCATCTATGTAATTAGAAAGCTATTAATTGGCTATTGATAATGAGCGGCCTCAACATGTCCCTCTGCTTTATCAAATGTGTGAATACATTCTTCACCTGTAAGGGTGTCTAGTCATGTTTAGTAGCAATTCATCCGAACATTCAATAGCCAAATTAGCATGCCACGCAGGGCAATTGTAAGATCAGAAAGACGCTCCAAATATGGAATAATGGTCAATGTTTCAGCTCTATTATTTAACATTGACCTTTTTAAACAATATCATTACATTTAAGCAAAGATACGTAAAATAGTAGCTTAAGTAACATTTTTGAAAATGTGCCTTTGCACAAGTCATATGGCGCAATAGTTTTACAGACGCAATTATGACCTAAGGTGACATATTTTCTCTAGCTGGAGCGCAAGTGTCATTAAAAAATGTTAAATCCAAAAATCTATGTCACAATTTCTTATTCCAAGACAGTTATAAATGCATTTAACGAGATTATTTGATCTGCAATGGTGACCTCCTGCGCGCCTCCCTGTTGGCATTACCAGACCTCTACTGGACTTCTGAAAACGATTTAATTGTTTTCATCCGACAAAAGAAAAGCTCCCCAAAATCATTTAAACATAATCCAAACTTGAATTAGATTGGAATACCTGGACACATCACTTGAGGAAATGCTCTCAGCATCAGAATACAACGCAGCAAGCTAACACATGTAAGATTACGCAGTCTCCAAAGTTTAGCATACCTGTTTTGAGGAAAATTCCAAGCAAAGTTGCGTAAATGAGAAGCAACATCCTCTCCCAAATGACACTATAGAGGAACACATCAGACCAGGTGAACTTAAAACGAAAGCAAAACCCTTAGATGGATCCGTGGCATCAATGTGTGAGAGCACATTCTGCTACGAGGAATGTGATGCGCAGCGCTGAACGAGGGTGAGCTCTGGGGTTCGAGAGACTAGGCTGCGGAATTCCAGTGAAATTGGATGAGGATAAATCGTAAAACGTACCACGTGATGAAAGATCGTGGTATGGAAGCAATTCTTCAATCACTCATATCCTACACGCGCAGATCAGTGGTTTAATTGCGTCCAAATATGAAATGGTCACCTTTGGATATGCTTTTGGGCATGGAGTGCACCGTTGGTAGCCATGCACATTTAACCAGATTTAGAAAGGCTACTATTAATTAAATACGTTTTTTGAGATCATCTTATGGATCTTCTGTGTCTGTTATGGATCTTGTATGTTTCAGTTTTTTGAGAGAGAGAGAGAGAGAGAGAGAGAGAGAGAGAGAGAGAGAGATGGGAGAGAGAATGTTTGGATGTCACTCTTGGGTGGCTGAATTAATTACTTTTATTTATAGTCACATAATTACCCATCAAGAGAGTCCAATTGTTATAAATGCCCCTACTTTATAAGCACTGTTAAAGAGAGCGAAGCTCAGTGCACACAGGCTATACGTTTAACACGTTTTGTAGTTGAAGACTATGACATGAGCTTTACCGCAAGCATTTGAAGGCAGGACTTGGCTCAAACCTTGCCATTATTAACAATTCCCTGCTGTAGCATATATATATATATTTCAGTTACACATTTATGGGCGCAATGGCAAAGATCAGCGAAGATCTCACTGTTCCTTATGACTATAGTACCTTACATTTGACTACAGTATATGATACTGAAGGCACACGTGTATGACTGCACGCACACACACATACATACACAAACGTCAACCTCCAACTGTTACGAAAGCTGCACCAAATTTAAAATAGGAAATCATTTATTTTTATTTGTCTGGGAAATTATTACATAAAATATAGCATTAAAAGTCTAATGTAACAGCCAAAATTGCACACGTAATTACCAAACTAACACTGCTGGTAACAGGTTCTCTTACAAAGGAACAATCAAGCAGAGAAGATGTGAAGTAGGACAATTAAACACCACTATACAGTTCCATGTACAAAAAGTGGGATATAAATACTGGTCAGCTAGAAAAATACACACTATGGTCTTAGCAAGACTCTCCTTACATATTATTAACAGTTTCATGGAAAATTGTTCAAACAATGAAACGTACAGTCTGTTTTTGATTAGCACCAGAATCAAATTACGCACGTTTGGCATGATGATTTATTCCTACTACGTGTCAAATGTGTTATAGGATAAAGTGATAAAAGGTTGCAGTAGTAGCTTTTATTCGACAAAATAAAACATTTTGTATCGACAAACACTACAGGAAGTCACAAAACGAGGAAACGATCAAGAAAAGTTGAACTGTTCTCAATCAATAGATATATAGTTTGAATGGTTGGCAAACATTACACAATTATTAAATGTTTTAAATTGCATATACCACTCAGCAATGCTCCATTCTGATATTAATTTAATTGCAGTTTTTAACACACAAACAAAATATACAAAAAATGAGTGTTTTATGATGCTACAAGAGACACAGTTTCAACAGTTATGTTATCTTGAAGTTCATGAAGGTTTTACTTTTCAAAAAATGTCTGTTTTCCGTTTTAAAAATGAAAAATGTATTTTCCATGAGTTGTAACCTTATATTCAAGGTAACTAGGTATACGCGTTGCATTTTCCCTGAGCTACTAGCATAGACCTTGCTCCGCAAATGTGTTATTGAAGCCAACAGAAGTTTCTGATTCATAAGTACCGTTCTGACACTAGTTCAGTTCTATGTTTACATGAAATACTGAGTGACCCAAGTACAATGGTGATGGCACGGTGATTGCTTAAAGGGATAATTCAGGATTTTTTCTACTTCCCCAGAGTCAAATTAATTGGTGGATACCATTTTTATGTCTCTACGGGCAGTTTGAAGGACATTGCTAAATAGTGTTAGCATAATGACTGGAAGTCTATGGTAACTGCTAGCATGCTAGTAGATATACTTCCAGTCATTGCGCCAACACTAGTTAGCATTAGCTCACACAACTAACTCTAACTTCCTTCATACTGGATGCAGAGACATGATAATGGCATCCATGAGTTCATCTGACTAGGGAAGAAGATAAAGGGCTTCATTGCCAAATATCCCGAAGTATCCCTTTAAGCCACTGCATAGCAGTTGAAGATCAGCTTGACAGTTTTGACTTGCTGGTAGAAATGATTGATCATGTATCGATCATGTATTTCTCATCTGTACCACAACTCAAAGTCAATATTGACTCCAGTACATTCAATATGCAGGATACTATTCTTTAAGATTCCAAAGTACTGGTGGTTCAATTAAATGTGCAAATGCGTGTATTTAGGTCACTTAATATAAAGTATAAATTCCGCCACTTCAAAAATAATGTGTCTAATGTGTGTCACATTTGAGTTCGCCATGCAACTTTCAAAATAGCACAGCAGTCTAGTAATCGTACACGTTTGACACAATGGCTTTAGGAGCTATGATTGTATGGTATGGGTTGCAGTGTATTGCATGATGGTAGTTGTGGTGTGTAGGCCTGCCATTGTGGCATACCACACTGTGGCAGTAAAACATTTGAGAAATATTTTGAGAAATAATGATCCGTGAGAAAACCATCTATCCACATCCAACAACCGTAATAGTTTTTTGCACATATTATCATTCTTAAGGTATTGCTTCACACTACTAGGCATCATCAGTTGCTCCTGATGATATTGCTGATTGGTTTGATTTGGATTTGGTGGTATTTACTCTAGTTATGTCTTCAAGTTGAATTCCTTAACTTTGTACAGTATTTTTACAGTGCAATGATTTAAAAAAAAACATTCCCCCTTCGGGGAAAAATATATAATGCCTGACAATTTCTAATATTGCTTTCCACACCTTGAACGGTGGTACTGTTGTAGCCTATAGTTTAATTGTCCATCTCAGAGGTCATGCATACCGTACAGTCTGGGTTCACGTCCTTATCTTATGACATCACCGATGACATCCCTTTCTTCCTTATGACCTAAGTGCTTCGGTTGGTGGGAGTAGCAGAGGCCTCCAACAGAAGACTCCAACAGAATCATCCCCGGCCTCCACTTTCTTACTCTACACATCGTTGGAGCCTTGACTGGTGCATGAGGAGAAGCTGTCGTAAAGCGAATCGCTGAGAGAACCCACACGCTCTGCCCCGGGCTTGTTGGAGTAGTAGCTGGACGACGAGGGCTCGTTGTCAACCCTGCTGCAGCAGTCCTCTTCTCTCTCCCCTGCGGAACAGGAGCAGTCACCGCTACTGGGCCTTAGCTCTGTCTCCGGGTACAGCCCCAGCCCACTGCTGTTCAGCTTGTTCAGGGAATCCAAGGACACGTCTCTGGAGCCGACCTGGACCCCCCCTCCGCAGCCGCCTGTCGTCATGTCCACTCGATTCCCTTTCTACAGCAACAACAAGACAAATGAGAGAGGAGAAAATGAGACGAGAGGTGTTTTTGTCATCTGCCCACACTGTAGCACATTATTATCATCATACATTAAAGGGCCAATCTGGTATTCAAACAACAAAGCTGTCCCAGATTACTTATATGAAATGATTTGGAGAAAGGAGCAATCTGTCACTCTGTCTCTCAACAAAGAATGTCCAGAAACAACAAAAACAAGGCTGTCATGCTGAATTTACTCTGAGTGTACAAAACATTAGGAACACCTTGCTAATGTTGAGTTGCACCCCCCTTTGCCCTCAGAACAGCCTCAATTCGTCGGGGCATGGACTCTACAGAGTGTCGAAAGTGTTCCACAGGGATGCTGGCCCATGTTGACTCGCGAGGTCAGTCTATGTCATGGAACTGTTTTGTACACTCAGTGTACATCTACTTCAGAGTAATGCAACACCACAAAGCAATTTGACTACTGCCATTCCTGAGTATCGCATTGATTTATTGAGAGCTTTGTTCATTCTCCTCCCATGCTTAAGGCCCAATGAGTCTGTCTGGGGGAATCTGCCGTGAGATATCAACCTCTCTACAGGGAGGGAGGGAGGGAGGGAGGGAGGGAGGGAGGGAGGGAGGGAGGGAGGGAGGGAGGGAGGGAGGGAGGGAGGGAGGGAGGGAGGGAGGGAGGGAGGGAGGGGGAGGGAGATTCTCCTTCGTAGCTGTTTTAACACAGCGTATTATATTTTTGTCAGGAGCCCATGTTGTTAAAAAAGAAACGAGTGAAACGGCGGCCAGCTTCTTCTCGCTATAAATTAACGCAAATGGTTTAACCTCAAATATACTGGAGAGAAAACAGCTACTGTATATCATTTTGCATATTGACAGGTGTTTTGGTATGCACAGAGATTCTAACTTAAAGGTATAATGTGGTATCTGGGTATCTGTTCAATGGAGATTTCAATCCATTAATTCTTGAAGATTATACCACAACAAGAGTGGAGCTGCCATTTGTCTAGAGAAATAAATCCCAGATTGCAGCATTAATGTTGCAGTTTCAGGATGAATCCCTAGATCCCTCTAGGTCCTGTTGTTTATGTACTTTTGAGAAATACTTTTGGCATGTACACTTTTATCGTGTGTGGTGGCTGAACTCATTGCCTTCTTTCATGGAAAACGCCTCCAAGCCATTCCACCACCCTTGAGTAAAATTGGCAACACAACAATAGGAGAAGTCTCCATTGAGATATATATATATATATATATATATATATATATATATATATATATATATATATATATATATATATATAAAGCTCTGCATCTCCAATCTAGCATAATCACAGAAATCATGCATAATGCATTTTTCCACATACAGTTATACATCTAACCACAGTGAATACAAAACACATCTTCAGTAGAAAAAAAATAGATGTTGTGTAATTCAACCTTGGTCAATAACTATTAGAATATCTTAACGGAAATATGTATGCAGAAATGCACTAAGGAATCTTGAAATCATTTGAGGAATCGTTATAAGGAGCCTGTGCTCTCTGGCTACATTGTGTCGGTGGTCAAGGTAAACACAATTCTCCTGATAACTGGATTTTCCTCCAGCCAATCTACTGAAAGGGCCAAGCCATCCACACACTTCCTGGGTGGAGAGTACACAGAGGTATTACCGTATTACCAGGGGTATAGACCACCCCCGGGGTTGCACTAACTCCTCATCATTAAGTGTTCACTGCCAGGTGCCTCTTAGAAATGGCTTTCCTCCCAGGAACTCCAGCCCAGAACCACTCTGCTAACAATCTGGCGGTTTACAGTAATGCATTCTAAACACAGGCACCGCGGGTTAGATATTCTTCATATACTAGATCAGCACAGAGAAAATCGGAAATACCCTAGACTTTTGAAAAATATAACTTTTGAGATACAGTGACTAATAATGGTAATTCAAGGGTTGGTGATAAAAAACGAATGTGACTCAAATCTGCAAAAGGACACATCTCCATTGTAGCAAAGTTACTGGAGAGTCAAAAGTGCTACGTCGAAAATGCTTTTTAGTCCAAGACTAGGCTCAATCTGGGTCCGGGAAGCCAACCATATAGTATGTGCCGGTGTAGTGTAGTCTACAGGTGCATGGATGTGGGAGACCATGAGAGCCGAGCAGAGGGTGTTTGACTTGATTGTGATCAGTGATTGGAATTGGGGTGGCCTTTCGTTCAGTGCCTGTGACAGTGAGGAACAGCAATCATGGTCCTGTTCTTCTCCTAACAGCCCTGAGCTCTCTATCTCGGTAGGAGGGATTCTTATCTGTGATTGAATTTGATTTGGTGAAACACAATTACCACTCTTGCATGTGGGTCGAAACCAACCTCCGTGCAGACCTTGACCATCCGAAGGCACCTAAGGAGCCAGTTGAAGTGTATCCTTTACAACGGGAACACACAGGAAAACATCGCCTCAGGGGCACATCAGGTGGAAAAAGAGCTTGTCAACGGCTAATTGGTTATCATCTAGCAACACTGAGGTATTTCAGTTCAATGGGAATTTCTTAGGTAACTTGGATTCTGACAGAATATATACGTTGGAAACATTCTTCCTTTCTAAAGAAGAGTCAGTCAGTCGATAAGGAGGTCAAATAGAGAACGGCTGTTCTTCTCCCTGACTGGGATTCTGGACAATTGTTGTGTGTCTGAAATATTTATTGTTCATATACCACTAATGGTATACTGTTGTGTATGTACGTATAGGCAGTAGCAGCTGGTATACAATTTAAATCAATCAATCAATCAATATATATATATATATATATATATATATATATATATATATATATATATATATATATATATATATATATATATATATATATATATATATATATATATATAGGCATGTGGGCTTTGAGAGACAATACTTTTTCTCTACACTTGGTGTCAGATGTTTAAAAAAAATACACCTCTGATATTTAGATAATTACAAATTACTCATAACATTTCGGCCCAATATTTGATTCGAAAGTCTGTCATCTGAAGCACATCTTACATGTCTGTACTTCTACTTCCAATTGCATGTCCAAGACCAAAAACATGCCCCTCTCTCCCCATTGAATTAGTGCTCCAGGTAACAAGCTGTTACAAGCAGCTGGGGGAGAAAGTGTGAACACAGATATTACATAGTTATGAGGCATATTGCTGTGTAACCTGGCCCTCTCTGGTCTGGCTCCTTAGGCCCTGCCATGCCCGGCCCCAGCACAGCATCTAATGCTGTTTTCCCCCTGTCGGAGAGGCCTGCAGCAATCTCTATTACCCATCGGCAGAGAGAGAAGGGAGCGAGAGAGAGAGAGAAGGGAGCGAGAGAGAGAGAGAGAAGGGAGCGAGAGAGAGAGAGAAGGGAGCGAGAGAGAGAGAGAAGGGAGCGAGAGAGAGAGAGAAGGGAGCGAGAGAAAGAGAGAAGGGAGCGAGAGAGAGAGAGAGAAGGGAGCGAGAGAAAGAGAGAAGGGAGCGAGAGAGAGAGAGAGAAGGGAGCGAGAGAGAGAGAGAGAGAGAGAAGGGAGCGAGAGAGAGAGAGAAGGGAGCGAGAGAGAGAGAGAAGGGAGCGAGAGAGAGAGAGAGAAGGGAGCGAGAGAAAGAGAGAAGGGAGCGAGAGAGAGAGAGAGAAGGGAGCGAGAGAGAGAGAGAGAAGGGAGCGAGAGAGAGAGAGAAGGGAGCGAGAGATAGAGAACCTGGGAGAGAAGGAAAAAAAGAGAAAAAGGGAGAGAAGGAAAGATAGAGAGGGAAATAAAGAGAGGATGGGAGCAACTGAGAAAGATATAGAAATAAAAAGGGGGGAGATTGAAGGAGGTAGAGGGAAGAGGGGGTGTAGCCAGGCAGCCAGAGAGGCAGGCAGCCAGAGAGGCAGGCAGCCAGAGAGGCAAGCAGGCAGCGTGGCTGTCAGGCAGTGTCAGGATGATGAATGGGGGCCAGGCTGGGCCATGAGGTCTCTGATGGGAGCTGCTGAGCTTTACATCACTCTCCTGAGTGTTTGTGAAAGGTTATTAAAGGCACTTAAATCACCCAATCTCACACCGCACCCCTTCTCCCCCCCGTCCGCACCTTCCGCACACTTCCCAAACAAATCTTCCCTAACGATATTATGAACTTGTGATACCTGACTGACTTAAAGGGAATGGTCACACCACCATATTTTACAGTAGGTATGGGTTTCTTTTCGGCTCATACATTCTCATTTTGGTGCCACACCCACCACTGGTGTGAGTGGCCAAAAGACCTCTATTTTCATGTAATCTGACCAAAGCACCAGTTCCTATCGAATCCAAGTGCCATTGCCATTTAGCACTGCTGGCTGGGTGATTTGAAAAGGCTTAGTCAAGCGATCAATACTCTTAGCAAAAATGTTTATCTTTACTTTACAATCTGTAGAAACTATGAGAATAGAAAGGTTCAGAACTTTTGTGAAACATAAATAATATATCTCAAATAGAAATCAAAACTGGATGGACTTCAACGATAGATGGTGGGTTAAGGGTAGCTGGGACAAAACAGAAACAAGGATGGGACAAAAAATAAAAGGTAACTATATTGTAAAACATACTGTGTGTCCTTAAAATGTACAGTATATAGTATGTATAAGCTGGAAGTAGAAGTTGTTGTTGTCCATTGGTTTACTCCAATTAGGAAGAGGATGTAGGGTTAGGGGAAAATAATAAGGGAAAATATATACAAGATCTATATACATACAGTAACAGTCAAAGGTTTGGACACACCTACTCATCCATGTTTTTTTTCTATACTTTTATAGATATTTTCTACATTGTAGAATAACAGTGAAGACATCAAAACTAGGAAACAACAGATATGGATTCATGTCGTAACCGAAAGTGTAAAACAAATTAAAATATATTTCATTTGAGATTCTTCACAGTAGCCCCCCTTTGCCTTGACAGCTTTGTACACTCTGCATTCTCTCTACTCTCATGAGGTAGTCACCTGGAATGCGTTTCAATTAACAGGCGTGCCTTGTTGAAAGTTCCTTTGTGGAATTTATTTCCTTCTTAATGCATTTGAGATAGTTAGTTGTGTTGTGACAAGGTAGGGTTGGTATACAGAAGAAAGCCCTACTTTGTAAAAGACCAAGTCCATATTATGGCAAGAACGGCTCAAATAATCAAAGAGAAATGACAGTCCATCATTACTTTAAGACATGAAGGTCAGTCAATCTGGAAAATGTCAAGAACTTTGAAAGTCTCTTCAAGTGCAGTCGCAAAAACCATTAAGCACTATGAGGAAACTGGCTCTCATGAGGACCGCCACAGGAATGGAAGACCCAGAGTTACCTCTGCTGTAGGGGATAAGATCACTAGAGTTAACTGCACCTCAAATTGCTGCTCAAATAAATGCTTCACAGAGTTCAAGTAACAGACAAATCTCAACATCAACTGTTCAAAGGAGACTGTGTGAATCAGGCCTTCAGGGTTAAATTGCTGCAAAGAAACCACTACTAAAGGACACCAATAAGAAGAAGATACTTGCTTGGGCCATGAAACATGAGCAATGGACATTAGACCGGTGGAAATCTGTCCTTTGGTCTGATGAGTCAAAATTTGAGATTTCTGGTTCCAACCACTGTGTGAGACGCAGAGTCGGTGAACGGATGACCTACGCATGTGTGGTTCCCACCATGAAGCATGGAGGAGGAGGTGTGATGGAGGAGGTGTGATGACACAACACACCTCCAGGCTGTGTAAGGGCTATTTGACCATGAAGGAGAGCGATGGAGTGCTGCATAGGATGACCTCACCCGACCTCAACCCAATTGAGATGGTTTGGGATAAGTTGGACCGCAGAGTGAAGGAAAAGCAGCCAACAAGTGCTCAGCATATGTGGGAACTCCTTCAAGACAGTTGGAAAAGCATTCCAGGTGAAGCTGGCTGGGAGAATTCCAAGAGTGTGCAAATCTGTCATCAAAGCAAAGGATTTGTTTAAAAATGTTTGGTTACTACATGATTCCATTTGTGTGATTTCATAGTTTTGATGTCTTCACTATTAATCTTCAATTTAAAGTTGTAAAGAAAAACCCTTGAATGAGAAGGTGTGTCCTAACTTTTGACTGGTACTGTATGTTAAAAAAAAAAAAAAAAAAAAAAAAAATATATATATATATATATATATATATATATATATATATATATATAGGGGATTGGAAATTATGCAAACAATTAAATTGATGAAAGCCCAAATTTACTTGCAATATTAGGGCTGATCTACCCCCTATTTTTAATTATTTTTTATAATAATGCCATGAAGCAAACTCCAGGCTTTTACATTTTTGGGATGACATGAAAATAGAGCTCTTTAGCCAAGCACACCAGTAGTGGGTTTAGAGTCGAAATTAGAATGCATGAGCAGAAAAGAACCCCATTCCTACTGTACAATATGGTGGTGGATCTTTGATGTTATGGGGCTATTTTGCTTACACTGGTCCAGGAACCATTGTTAAGGTCAATGGCATCATGAACTAAAATGTCCAGTACAGGGACATCTTATGCCACACGCCTGGTTGCCTCTGCCAGGAGGCTGAAACTTGGCCGCAAGTGGAACTTCCAGCAAGACAATAACCCCAAGTACACATCAAAATCCACAAAGAAATGGTTCATTGGCCACAAAAACAACATTTTGCAATGGCCATCTCAGTCTACGCGGACATGAAACCCATTGAAAACCTGTTGTTTGAATTGAAGAGGGCAGTCCATAAGCGCAGACGAAGGATATCAAGGATCTGAAATACATCTGTATGGAGGAACATTTAGAAAAAGGCTCAATGCCATTATCCTCGCAATTGGAGGTATTGTGACCCCTACATTTTGAGAAAACATTGATATTACTTCTTTTAAAAAATTGAATTCTCTGAATTTCAATTTTTTTGGGAGCATACAATATACTGTAGCTCGGTATTTGTATTATTTATTTTATACAGTCATTTTGGCTCATTTTTATCAAGGGTGTCAATAATTTCAGACCCCACTGTATGTATGGGGGTATTGTCATGGGTGGACAGGAGGGCAACTGTGTCTCTTTAAGAGACACATTGTCCCTTTAAGGTAAAATACATGTTAATAAGGAGTAAATGGGTTGAAAAGGAGTAAATGGGTTGAAAATGAGTAAATGGGTTGAAAAGGAGTAAATGGGTTGAAAGGGGGACCATCATCTTGTTTGGTTGATGGCTATTAAATGAGGTTTTCTCTTCTGTAATTCAACACATATCTACCTTGAACATTGAATTATTAACGGATTCATTTAGAATAGTCAAGTGCTATTCAACTAAACAATGTCAACAATCCTCTTAGGCCTTTATTGTGTTAGATCTCTTTTCAAAGTTTCTTTATTTTATTTATGAAGATGTTTTCTTGTGGAGGTCTTTCCAAGACCAATTATTGGACAGCAAAAGATGGTAGGATTAAATCCATAGTGTTGCTCTGTCTTTGGGTGTATTTGTCGTCGTTGTTTGGGTGATCTCTGTGCAGGTTGGATGCACATGATCTCTGTCCGACACGCTGCATTTCTGTAGGGAATCTCATCACAATCAGAGCCATGCTTTCAAACTCCCAGCTCATCACCGCAGCAGCCAACCACACATAAACCTTGTCAGAAAAACCTCAGTTTACAACCCCATGTTCACAACCAGCAACCAAACTTCCCTTTATTTCACACTGACATAAAAAAATGGTCAAATCCAGGCCATTTTAGCACAAACGCCTTTGTAGAGTGGGAGTGGAATTATTTTATTAAGTGTAGACTAATGGCTGAGAAGACAAAAAGCTAATTTTTTTCCCAATTATTCAAGGCAGAGCCTTCGTCAGGGTCAAAGCATACGCCAAGGACATTCGTTTCTCCACATTCAATTTTGAGCAGTCAATTGTTCAGTCAATGCAGAATGGAATAAATCTGTACTTATTGAATCTATTAGAAATGTTTGACCCCAAAAAGAGACGGGCAAGGATGATGTTGTAAGTTTAATAAAAAGGCATACACCCTGAGCCCTGCAAAGATGTTTTTTGCTTTAGCAGAGTAGCTGCAACTTTCAGTACTGCTCCTCTTTCATAGTACAAGGCCTCTGTAGGCCAACAGTAAGAACCAGAGTTCAAGAACATAAAACATATTCATGTATTTCTCCTCTCGCTCTCTTTCCCTCTCTGAACTTGTGTTGAGTCAGATCCTTTTGCAGATTATGGATTTTTCTGTCAGGTCGTGTGTGTGTGTGTGTGTGTGTGTGTGTGTGTGTGTGTGTGTGTGTGTGTGTGTGTGTGTGTGTGTGTGTGTGTGTGTGTGTGTGTGTGTGTGTGTGTGTGTGTGTGTGTGTGTGTGTGTGTGTGTGTGTGTGTGTGTGTGTGTGTGTGTGTGTGTGTGTGTGTGTGTGTGTGTGTGTGTGTGTGTGTTAGGTTATTCTACTGCACTGATCTGAGGGGAAGTGGGGGCCAAGGGGGGTGAGGGCCATTTCATGGTCACTGCTCCTAATTTGTCATTCAGTGAAGTTAAATACTGGTAGGCAAATACCCCGTGACACGAGAGGGCAAGCCGATCGAAAGCAATTAGGTGACTTTCAGTTTTTTTGTTTTATGAAAATGTCTGAACAATCCAACTACAGCGCTGTGTAGGAGGGTGAAAGACATCAAGCTTTGTGGACTCGGGACGCACTTTGAGAAAGCTGGAGAAGCTGGAAAAGGACAAATGTTGCTTCACAGCGAGTGCAAGTTACCATGGAAACAGTTTGTTTTGAGCTAATGCATGATCTTACATAAGGTAAAGAAGTAAAGTGGTCCATACAATAGATCCACCTGAAGCAACATCAACAGACCATAATCATCTAGTCATCTAGTTGACGAGCTACAAAAGGATATGTCAAAGGTAATATACTGAACAAAAATATAAATGCAACATGTAAACTGTTGGTCCCATGTTTCATGAGCTGAAATAGAAAATCTCTGAAATTTTCCATAAGCACGAAAAGCATATTTCTCTCCAATTTTGCCAACAAATTTGTTTACATCCCTGTTAGTGAACATTTCTCCTTTGCCAAGATAATCCATCCACCTGACAGGTGTGGCATATTAATAAAATGATTAAACAGCATGATAATTACACAGTTGCACCTTATGCTGGGGGCAATAAAAGGCCACTAAAATGTGCAGTTTTGTCACACAACACAATGCCACTAATGTCTCAAGTTTTGAGGGCATATGCCCTGCAGGAATGTCCACTAGAGCTGTTGCCAGGGAATAGAATGTTAATTTCTCTACCATAAGCCATCTCCAACGTTGTTTTAGAGAATTTGGCAGGGGATGCTGGGGAGTATTTCTGTCTCTAATAAAGCCATTTTGTGGGTGAAAACTCATTCTGATTGGCTGGGCCTGGCTCCCAAATGGGTGGGCATGTGAAATCCATATATTAGGGGCTAATGAATTTATTTCAATTGACTGATTTCCTTATATGAACTGTAACCCAGTAAAACATTTGAAATTGTTGCATGTTGCGTTCAGATATTTGTTCAGTGTATGTCATAGGTCAACAGGAAGTACTTACGCTTAGTCTGTCTCCTGCTTTGCCCTCTAGCGATGACTGGTTGTGCAACAAGTGGTATTGGGAGAAACTGCCCCTGTGTTCGTCCTTCTCTATGTGAGAGAACATATCATGCTGATAGTAGTCCATGATTGACGGGAACTTTCCCACACTGTTCCTCTTCATCGTCTTCTCTTCGTGGTAGACTGTGGAGAGCATGTTTCAATCAATATATCTATCAATCAATCAAACAAATCAAGAAACACTGGCTAAAATCAAATGATGTAGGCCTAAATAACATGAATATTGTGTCCGTGGATGTGGGATGCAGACAAGATTCTGACCTTGGTTGCTCGTCTTTGCTCTGTTGGTAAGGGTGCTTTGGGTGGAGCCTAGCGTGTTCCCATCAGACTCTGTCTCGGTGTCACTGCTGCTGCCTGAGTATGTGCACACTCTTGGGGCTCTGTCCTGTTCAGGAAAGAGAGGGACATCAGAACAGAATAAGAAGATAAGAAGATAGATCAATCCCTCAATCCCTGCATCCAGTATGAAGGAAGTTAGTAGTTTCGCAAATGCATTGGCATTAGCACAATGACTGTCATTCTATGGCACACGAGCTGTTAGACGTCTAGTAATTGTGCTAACGCTAGTTAGCAATTGCTGTCTTAAATGGATACTTTGGGATTTTGGCAATGAGGCCCTAGATCTACTAGCATGCCATCGGATACCCATATACGTCCAGTCATTGCGCTAATGCTAGTTAGCATTGGCTTGCAAAACTACATCTAACTTCATTGATACTGGAAGTAGAGACATAAAAATGGCATCCACGAGTTCATCTGACTCTGGGGAAGTAGATGAAATCCCTTTAATATCACTGTATCCTCAACAGATTACAGAGATACTCTTTCATAATGATAATGCTTCTTGGAAATGTGAAATTGTATAGGGATTGTACGGAAGCCGCAATTACAGATGATAATGTGTCTTACGTGCTACACAGAAACACAACCACTAGGCATTTGAAGTACTGTAGATTTTTCAGTTTAGCAGTTCTCTTATTGCTGCTATTATTCTGTCAGAGGATAATTGATTTACGTCCCTCCACTACTAGCAACATTTACTGTATTTCATGCAACATAAGGAATCAATGCTATTATATGCTACTATGCTATTGCAGTCTATTTTGCCGCCAAAACACCACCCCTTTGACATAGGCCTAATAGTGCTGGGGAAGTTCCTTACAGTGGGTGAGTTTAGATCCTTAGTGTTCCTCTTCTTCTCCACTTGTTCCTCGTGGGCCTCCGTAGTGACTGTGTGGCTGGTGCTGCATAACTCTATCTGACTCAGTTGCTTCCTTCTGATGACATCTATCATTCAAAAGTAAAGAGAAACAAACCATGAGACACAGACAACAACCAAACCCACACACTCACACCAGGAAGAGAGCCTACGCATTGCGTACATAGAGGGCGGAGGAAAGAAAAAATGTCAAAGCTATTAGGTCCCGGAGTTTCAGTAAGACTCATGGTTACATCCCAAATGGCTCCCTATTCCCTTTATAGTGCACTACGTTTGACCATGGCCATAGGTTACCATTTGGGACGCATCCATAGCTAACGCTATGCCAATATAGTTGTTAACCTGTGAAATCCCATGCTGTACAACATGAGCATTATGCTACAGTTTCTTTAATTGTGAGGAGAGTTTGGCATTTCATCTATTAATAGTCAATGGCATCCTCCCTACCGAGACTACATCGCTACATTTCTGACTTGAAGCAGCCCCGAAATACCAGCATCAAACTGTCACTCCCAATGACAAAGCATCCAATGATAGTCACAGCTGAGTCAGTGTGAATTTTAATGACTACCTACCCCTTCATTCACACTTTTTTCTTCTATACAACTCCCTGCCTTCTCCTGACAATATAATTAACTGGGCCTCGTTGGCGGCGGCACCGCGGGAACATCAGCAGAATAATTTGTACCGCGCCGAGGACAAAATAGTTCTTTCATCTTCTTGACTACCTGTGAGGGAATCCGTGGTGGAGATTAGGCTCCTTCTCTATTCCTTATAATGTCAGCTGCTGGTCATGCCTACCTTAACCGCAGTACCGAGGTCACACAGATAGACACTAATTCCCTGATTGCATAAATCCCTAGGCGTGATCACGGAGATCACTCATCCCTATACGAGTACATTGTTAGTATTACTTCCCTCAGCCCATATGATCCCCCTCTCTCTCCTCCCCACCCACCGTCGTGCTGTTGTGTTGCTGCGGTAAATGAACAGGCAGAAGGTGGTTTATGATCTATGTCGCTAATTGTCGCTATTGAGTTTGCATGTCTAATTGTATTAGCGACTTATCCTTGGGATATGGTCTGTGGGTCGTATTATCCGGAGGGTTTTGTGAAGGTGGGTGGGGGACGCAGTGTCCTTTGTTAAGCAGAGCTACAGAATATCACTCAGAATACCAATAGGCTTGTCCATCTAGTCCAGCATTCAAAATGCATAGGAGATTGAATAACAAAAGGTAGAAGGTTTTCCTTTTCACTGAATAGCTTCAAGTGGAGAATGGATCCTTTGTTGAGATTGAGAGGGTGGAACATGTATAGTGAATTCTTGATGGCGACTTAAGGTTCACAATGATGTGAATTGAAGTAAAACACTGCCACCCTCATTGCACAATCAAATTGAGCCAGCGAGAATCTGAATTTTATCCTCTCTCATTTTACACACAATTTATAGATGGGTTAACACCAAATTGGGTTTCATGATAGTGGCCAAACATCCTCTGAGCCTGCTCAGCCATTCTAACTTTTATATGCAGCTGTGAATCATTGGTTTACCTAACATAAAACCATTGGCATGAACCAGAGACAACACAGAGCCTGAAACAGTGGTTGTGTCCCGATCATCGACTTTTCTCCCTGAAGTGTGCACTTCACATGATGGGACTGTACTGGTATAAGAGCAATGGTGTGGACATTGTCCAGCCAATACTTACGGCTTCTTAATGCATAAAGGGGAGTGTGGAAGTGCACGCTTTGAGAGAAGGGTATAGAATGGAGACGTAACTGGGATGTTGTTATGAGGTGAACCCCCAGTCTTACCTGAGGTGGATGGTCTGGGGAGGCGGCTCAGGGCTTCCTGTCCACAACCTCTTCCAGTAACTGTAGAGTCAGACATGGAGTGGCCCAGGGCACTGGTGGGTGGTACATGTGGTTGGGATTCAGACAGGGACGGCACTGTCACATGGGATGGGGAATGAGCAGCAGAGGCCGAGAGGAGGTCCTGGTCAGGATCAGTGGGACTGTGAACGCTCGCCATTGTCCGGTCGGGGCTGGACTCAGATCTAGGAATGTGGCGCCCATTGACCCGGGTGACGGAGTCAGGGAGGGGGAAGGTGCCAATCCCGCTGTCCAGGGTTCTCATTTGACAGCTGGAGCCTGGGGGGGGGGGGGGGGGGGGGACAGGAGAAGCAGCGTGTGATGATGGGGTTGGGGGCGGGGAGGGGGGAAAAGGAGGAAGAGCCACTGGATTGGATTCACAAGCAACGGAAGGTGTTGTGGGTAAAAAAGGCATCTTGTGGTAGGTTCAATAAGATAGGAGAACGAATGGAGGCAAAAGCAAGAGACACAGGAGCATTACTTAACGTACGGAGCACCTGGGTACAATCCAAAGCCAAATCATTATGAGAAACTGTAGAAATGTAATGCAGGAAAAAGGTCTGAAATTTTCGTATTACTTTGTCCAGTAATATGTGTGATGCGATCTGTTGTGTGTGTAATTCATCAGGTTTATTCCTATAAGTGGTTATCAGCCCTCTATGATCAAATCTGTATCACTTCTTCATAAAATTAATATAGGTATCTGACTAATCTTGAAAAGGATCTAAAATGAACGGCCGCTTGTAACTCCTAGGTCTCTCTGCGTTCCCAATCTAATTTCACCCATTTGGAACCCAGCGTGACTTTAGAGTGCCAATTTATTAGTGATTTTTCTCCCTACCTCCTATATCAACATTATGTTGATTTATACACATTCACCGAACTTGATATGTTCCACACTGCGCAGTGATCTAAGGACACTGTAGCAACAGATGGACAGCGTTTAAAATACACAGTTTTGCAAAGCCTCCGTCTCCGAGCGAGACAGATGGATGGCTGTTCGACACGATCCAATTCCATGTAACTGTGAATGATGTTGGCTAATCATTCTGTGCTCATTACTTAATTGCAACAATTTGGGTAAAAAAAAAAGAAAGAGAGTGTTGAACTACTTCTAACATTAATTAAGTTTAAAGACACAAGTAGGGGAAAGGTCAGATGGCTGATATGACTGCAACTTTGACAATGTTCTATTTTCATTCTAGGTTGCCCAGTGTATTGCTGCATTGCAAAAGTAGAACATGTCAATCCAGCGTTATGTACATTATAGACTAGTTGAGGATGGAAAAACCTTGTAAATGATTGATCCTTTCGAGTGAGCAGTTGTTTTGGAAAATATTTAATCTGTAAGTTCTTTTTTTAAAGATTTGGGTTCATTTCTGCTAGCTCTGCCCTTAACCATGGCGCTTGGTCTTGTAACGCTCAGACCATAAACATCCACTTCTTCTATATGCCCTAACACATCCCTCCATCGTTGTCATACAGTCTCTGGACGTTCAACCCAAACTTCTAGAAAATAATGGGTAAATGGATGGATGATTGAATGAATGAATTCATTAATTATATTAACCGTTTCCCCTGAAGGGGTTCAAGGCATGTAAGAGCTTCCATGGATATGCTTTAGTACAATAACCCATAAACATAGGGCTCGCACAACATCATCGCCAACCAGCTGCATCAAACCCTCATAATTAAAACCAAAGCTCTTTATCAGAGGCAATGCGCTGCCGTTGTAAAATACATGATTAACCTTAATAAAGCAATATTTTCAGTCCCCTCTAAATTTGCAACCAGACATTCAATTAAACCAACAGTGCATCAAAACAATAATTAATTCAATTATGCATCAGAATCATCCCACTGGATGACTGGGAGTAAACAGAGTCGACTTAATCATGCTATTAGTACACAGTCAGAGTCATATTGTAGGCATATGTGTCTTCTTCTGCCTCTCTTGCACCTCCTACTCCGCAGTAATGTTGTAGCTGAGGTGGTCATGAACCACCTCGATGGACAGGTGGCCTGTTATGTTGCTTAGATACATCTGCAATGAGTCATCACGGGGGGCGGTAGTGGCCAGCCCCTAAAACAGCAGCTGATCAATTACTACAGAGTTCTGCATTAAGTGTAAACCAGTTCAGAATGTCTCACATTCTTGATCCTATATTCAAGGAAGAAGACAGAAGATAAAGAGGGAGACAGAGAAAGGGAAATAAAAGAGAAAGAGAGAAAGGAAAGAGAAAGAGGGAGACATCCACACCTCACAAAGCTCAATAATCAAAGTTGTTGATTTGGCAGTCGTTTTCAATATGCCGTTTGCACTCACACTATAACAAGGTCTAACATGGACCTAGAAGCCAGTTCCACTGATATTTTTTTTCAATCTTCCTTTCTAATCGGGGACTGGTTTAGACCTGGGATACCAGGTTTGTGCATATTAATTATCAGGTAGAACAGAAAACCAGCAGTGCTCCGGACCTCGTAGGGTATGGTTTTAATGGCCCTAGGGTAATACTATTGAAAGCATAGGAAAAAGTATCAGAGAGGCTCTGGAATTGTGTTTACTGTGATCCCAATCACTTCTATATTAAACCTCCTGGAGATAGAGAGCAAGCTCTGCAGACCTAATGACATATTATGATGAGGACTCGTGTAAAACCAATGACATTAACCACCATCGCAACTTCATGGGAATTACAACCAGAGGTCATGACTATTGTCACATGACCAAGACCTCAAACCATTTCAATTCAGTCCAAGGTCAAAACTTGAGCTGTTTATGATCTACTATCTATGCAGTCACTTTACCTACATATCATCTCAATTACCTTGACGAACCTGTAACAATGCACATTGACTCCGCACTGATCCCGTTGTATATAGCCTCGTTATTGTTATTTTATTGTTGCTCTTGAATTTTTTTAATATAGTTTATTTAATAAATATTTCAGTTTTTTGAAAACTGCGTTGTTGGTTAAGGGCTTGTAAGTAAGCATTTCACCGTAAAGTCTACACCTGTTGCATTAGTGCTCATGTGACAAATAAAATGTGATTTGATTTGATTTGAACCATGACAACGCCACATCTCAGACTCATGAGTCCATCCGCATCCTTTTCTAGTTTCTAGTTTTAATCCCTGCTACAATATCACATTATGTCAAAAATAAAATACAATTTTGTTTCTAGTTTCTTGTGTTCAGAGAAAATAAGTAATTGAGATCTGGCAAATGTGTGACATATTCTATCCATAAAAGCCCAGGGTAAAATGATACGCTAGGCTGGACTTCAGGACCTATAAGTGGACTCTGCTTAAATCTTTATGAGACCTTTAATTCATACTGAGGGGAGGTTGGATAGATGTGCTTAGCTGGCAGAATTAGATATGCCATTCAGTTAATTAGAATACAGAAACGATTAACAATCTTATTTTTGGCTCTGTTCCACGCTATGGGGCTTAGTTGAATCAGGAAAATGTTCATACATCCTGGACATTATCTCATGTCAAAACTATTTCTCACAATATCTGTGTGGTCGACCCCATCAATACAGAGGCTAGCATATAAAAACGACTTAGAGCCAAGGAGAGCAGCTTTCATAAGTAATGGTATGTAGTGGTATGTGGTTTTCCATGTTTGATGTAAATGATGTCCAAAATAACCTGCAACTCTAGGTCCTTAATGTCCATCCTTTAGACTTCATCTTGACATCAAACTAAGTGAGAGAAGACCCCATTCATGAAAGGACAACAGGCATCATCTCTTCAAAGATAGACAGTTAATGTGCCACTCAGTTTAAAGCATTCCAACAGAACGATAGGCACTAGTGTTATAAAACTCTAATAAACATTGATTGCCCTGTCCTAGTCACGTTCCCTAAGAATGCTTTCCACCTGCCAACGAATGACAAACTGCCCAGCGTGTAAAGATCGCCTTGTCATTGAAATAGTAAGTGGGTGTTGTTGCATATAATTCTCCTATCACACATTGTACGCTACACCAAAGCTCTCAGAACAGCAGCTGCCCTGACAACCCCCGATGTCTTAGCCACGTAAATAATACTGTACGCCAGCAACGCTAAAAGGATTTTTGAACGCCGGAGACAGTAACCATTTTATTGATGACCTCAAAATACAGTGGGAGAGTGGCGCGATAATAAAGACTCACTCTGCCAGTGACAAGACGAATCAGTCGTGCAAAGATACAGGAAATATTTTTATAGGCTCTAAGCCTACAGTTTTTCACTGGTATGAGAAAGTGTTACATATGCAAGTCCCACATGTATTTGCCATTGGGTGATGAATGGCAACAGCTATTTCTGTATACTGCAAAAGCCTAAAATAAGAGACCGTTTCTATACTCTATTACAGAAATACTTTACATAGAGAGCAAAAGTTGGAGATGCATTGCTGGTGACTACTGAACATGTCTATGTTGAGAAATCTATATTAATGTTGCTTATTAGCACTAAAATGTTATATGTTTTCAGACGATAGCTCAAAGTACAGTAGGCCCATTGCTACAGTAAAACCTTACCTATCATGTGGTCCTGACATGAAGTCTCAGGGTTGGGTTCCTCCTCATTCTCTCCATGCAAGCTGATCTTCTGTGTCACAATGATGGTCTGGTGAGAGAAAAATGAAGGATGAAGTGCATTTAACTTTACTTGAGTTCTCACAATATACACCACCGGTCAAAAGTTTTAGAACACCTACTCATTCACCTACTCATTCAAGGGCTTTTCTTTATTTGTACTATTTTCTACATTGTAGAATAATAATAGTGAAGACATCAAAACTATGAAATAAAACATATGGAATCATGTAGTAACCAAAAAAGTAACCAAAAAAGTGTTAAACAAATCAAAATATTTTTTATATTTGAGATTCTTCAAATAGCCAACTTTGCCTCGATGACAGCTTTGCACACTCTTGGCATTCTCTCAACCAACTTCACCTGGATTGCATTTCCAACTGTCTTGAAGGAGTTCCCACATATGCTGAGCACTTGTTGGCTGCTTTTCCTTCACTCCGAAGTCTGACTCATCCCAAACCATCTCAATTGGGTTGAGGTTTGGGGGATTGTGGAGGCCAGGTCATCTGATGCAGCACTCCATCCCTCCCCTTCTTGGTAAAATAGCCCTTACACAGCCTGGAGGTATGTTGGGTCATTGTCTGGTTGAAAAACAAATGATAGTCCCACTAAGCCCAAACCGATGGGATGGTGTATCACTGCAGCATTTGTTGATAGCCATGCTGGTTAAGTTAGCCTTGAATTCTAAATAAATCACAGACAGTGTCACCAGCAAAGCACCCCCACACCATAACACCTCCTCCTCCATGCTTTACATTGAGAAATACACATGTGGAGAGCATCCGTTCACCCACACCGTGTCTCACAAAGACATATCTCCAATTTAGACTTACAGACCAATGGACACATTTCACCGGTCTAATGTCCATTGCTCGTGTTTCTTGGCCCAAGCAAATCTCTTCTTAATTAATATTGGTGTCCTTTAGTAGTGGATTCTTTGCAGCAAGTAGTCTACTCTGAACAGTCAATGTTGAGATGTTTCTGTTATACTTGAAGTCTGTGAAACATTTATTTGGGCTTCAATTTCTGAGGCTGGTAACTCTAATGAACTTATCCTCTGCAGCAGAGGTAACTGTGTCTTCCATTCCTGTGGCGGTCCTCATGAGAGCCAGCGTCATCATAGCGCTTGATGGTTTTTGCGACTGCACTTGAAGAAACTTTCAAAGTTCTTGAAATGTTCCATATTGACTGACCTTCATGTCTTAAAGTAATGATGGACTGTCGTTTCTCTTTACTTATTTGAGCTGTTCTTGCCATAATATGGACGTGGTCTTTTACACAACTGATTGGCTCAAACGCATTAACTTCCTTAGGATTGGTGGGTCCACTGCGTGACAGGTTGAGCTTTCGTAGGCTAATGCGATTAGCATGAGGTTGTAAGTAGGACATAGACATATCTGATATTGGCAGAAAGCTTAAAGTCTTGTTAATCTAACTGCACTGTCCAATTTACAGTAGCTATTACAGTGAAACAATGCCAGGCTATTGTTTGAGGAGAGTACACAGTTTTGATCATGAAAAGTTATTAATAAACAAATTAGGCAAATTTAGGCAGTCTTGACACAACAGTTTGAACAGAAATGCATTTCATTGGATCAGTCTAAAACTTTGCACATACACTTCTGCCATGTAGTGGCCAAAATCTAAATTGCACCTGGGCTGGAATAATACATTATAGCCTTATTCTTGCATTTCAAAGTTGATGGTACAAAAAAGATTGAAAAAAACTTTTTTCTTTTTATTATCTTTTACCAGATCTAATGTGCTATATTCACCTACATTCCTTTCACATTTCCATAAACTTTTAATTGTTTCCTTTCAAATGGTACCAAGAATATGCATATCCTTGCTTCAGGGCCTGAGCTACAGGCAGTTAGATTTGGGTATGTCATTTTAAGCAAAAATTAACTTTTAAGAAGGCAAAACTGTTCATTGAAATATATTCCAGGTGACTACCTCATGAAGCTGGTTGAGAGAAAGCCAATAGTGTGCAAAGCTGCCATCAAGGGAAAGGGTGGCTATTTGAAGAATCTGAAATATAAAATATATTTTGATTTTTTAAAACACTTTTTTTGTTAACTACATGATTCCATATGTGTTATTTCATCGTTTTGAGGTCTTCGCGACTATTCTACAATTTAGAAAATAGTAAAAATAAAGAAAAAGCCTTGAGTGAGTAGGTGTTCTGAAAGTTTGGACTGGTAGTGTGTAATATCAAGTTCTAAATCGTGTTTATGACCAATTTGTTCAGGCATAATGACAGAACATTGACATTAAGCGTTATTAAACGTGCCTCACAACATCGTCAACAGATGGTATGTTATTTGTCGGAAAAATGGTCGGGGAGACCGGGGAACAAAGTAACACTTTTAGGCTTTTGCTTATTGAAAATATTATTTGATTTAGATTAAATAATATTGTTATACAAACAACATGCATATCTCAGCTACTACTACAAACTGTAACTACGTTTATAGAACATACCAGCCGTTTACAATTCAACCAAAAGTGTCAGGAGTGAAATGTTACAATTGACCCCGTATGTGGGGTTAAATGTAACAGGGAAAGGGGAAACCTAGTCAGTGGTCCAACTGAATGTATTCAACTGAAATGTGTCTTCCGCATTTAACCCAACCCCTCTGAATCAGAGAGGTGTGGGGGGCTGCCTTAATCGACATCCACGTCTTCGACGCCCGGGGAACAGTGGGTTAACTGCCTTGCTCAGGGGCAGAACAACAGATTTTTACCTTGTCAGCTCGGGGACTCGATCCAGCAACCTTCCGGTTACAGCTACGGGGTTAAAAGTAGCATTGTGTTCAATGTTAAAAATGAAGGGTAATTGAAACTGATATTTTGATGATAATACACTAAATTGACAAATATTTCCATTTGATCTTTTAGGAATGTGATATTGACCAAAAACTCAAATTGTATCAAAATGAATATAGCCTGTTTTAAATTAGGTTTCAAACGTGTAAATTGTACAATTTTGCATTATCTTAATTTTACTACAAAACATTATGTAAAGAAGATACATTTTATATCATAATGTTAATGTGTCTAAATACCATATAAGGTACTGCGTTACAACCCCCCCCACACACACACACAAATCAAAATAACCCACCTTACTGATAAAACTACTATGTTTAAATACATGGAGAATAACCCACAGGTCAAAACACTAAACAAGAGAAGTGGCGGGTATATTTACTTTAAGGGCCTCCTATTTTATGTCAATAAAACTAAAGATGATTGATGAATTTAAGGCATTTAGAGACACCACTGACCCATTAGCACATTGCACAACAGCTTTCTAAGTGGTCTCTAATTTGAGTTATTAAAAGCTCTTACAACTGACCCCGTGTTACATTTTCTTCCCAGTCTCCCTTACATCATTGTAATGTGCATCGCATTGTATTCATAATTGCTTTGCTGCTTGTGTGTGTATTCAATCTTTTGTATGGTGGCCTTAGCATTCCTTGAATATCATCTGCACAGATAATAACAGAACATCACTGCTAGTTTAAGGACATGTCTGGCATGATTCATAAACCACAAACAAGGAAAGTACACTTTTCTGAAACGTGATAATACTTTATATACTTCTACGAAACCAGACATCCAAAATAACAAGCTAACACAGATGCAGTAGCTGGCATATTCAGATAGAACATTATTGACATATATATATAGCTTCCCTTTAGCTCTTAAACAAAACAATAGTGGAAGACGATTCATCAATTCTTTAAGCGATGACTCCAAACAGAATCGAAAAACACCTTAGATTTACAGAAGTGACTATTACATTTTCAGAGCCTCTTTCGTAAATAGGTAGTTCCGTCAGGGGAAGCAACCAGGTAATGGTTCTAATATGGAGGTGGGCTAACAGAGTGTGATGTTGAAAAAGTGTTCCTCCGAATGTATAAAAGGGATTTGCAGGTCATAAACATTTATTTTCTTCTGTTGTATTTCTGTAGAAGGGAGATGGAGATGAAGCTGCAAGGATAGTATTAAACAGGCCCTTGTTGAATTGAGTGTCTGAGATAAGAGCCTCCTCTTCGCTATCAAAGTTCCCCATCAGCTGGATTGAATTTCCTGCATATTGCATGTGGACTCTTTTTTCTTTCTCCCCCTTCCTCTCTCTCTCTCTCTCTCTCTCTTTCTCCCCCTTCCTCTCTCTCTCTCTCTCTCTCTCTCTCTCTCTCTCTCTCTCTCTCTCTCTCTCTCTCTCTCTCTCTCTCTCTCTCTCTGTCTCTCTCTCTGTCTCTCTCTCTGTCTCTCTCTATGTCTCTCTCTCTGTCTCTCTCTCTGTCTCTGTCCCTGACAGAGAACAAGTAATATCTTCTACAAGGTCAGAATTATGTGGCATTCTAAGTCTTACCCAAAGCATTTTTTGTTCTATACAAAGCTTAGTATGTGGTTCAACATTGGTAGCATATCTCCCAAGATGAAGTGCTTCAGTGTGCGCTCATATTTGTGTATGTGTGAAGGTTGGCGGAATTTGCAGGTGTGTACACAAATTAGACATGAGACACGGAAAACGTTATGGCAACAGTAAATGATATGGAGTATACGTACAATCCAATAAGCAACTGACCAGCATGAGAGCATGGAGGAAGTGGATACTGAGGTTAGGGGAAATAGTAAGAAAATGGTGAGATTATGAGGAGAGAGAGAGAGAGAGAGAGAGAGAGAGAGAGAGAGAGAGAGAGAGAGAGAGAGAGAGAGAGAGAGAGAGAGAGAGAGAGAGAGAGAGAGAGAGAGAGAGAGAGAGAGAGAGAGAGAGAGAGAGAGAGAGAGAGAGAGAGAGCAGTCGAGTGAGAGACCCATGCAATATCCTGGAAGCCAAGCAACGTTTCATTACAGGACCCCTTGCTCACTCACAGCTGTATCGGAGCAGATCTCCATATCTCCCCTCATATCGCTGTTTCTCTTGGGGATGGAGATGCCAGGGAGAGATTCAGCTATGGAGTCACCCTTCCTCACACTCCTGTATGGGAAACATGATTTGATACATTTTCTGTCTGTCTGCTTAACTGATTTCATATGAACCGTGCAGTTGGAAAGAGATCCCGGGTGATACATTCCACTGTTCTCACTCATTACGGCCTCCATATACACTGAACAAAAATATAAACTCAACATGTAAAGTGTTGGTCCCACTGAGCTGGAAAAAAATGGCAGAAATGTTACATATGCATACTAGCTTACTTCTATCCAATTGTATGCACAAATTTGTTTACATCCCTGTTAGTGAGCATTTCTCCTTTTCCAAGCTAATTCATCCACCTGACAGGTGTGGCATATCAAGAAGTTGATTAAACAGCAAGTGTTGGGGACAATAAAAGGCCACTCTAAAAGGCCACTGTGCAGTTTGGTCAGACAACACAATTCCACAGATATCTCATGTTTTGAAGGAGCATGCAATGGGCATGCTGACTGTAGGAATGTCCACCAGAGCTGTTGCCAGAGAATTGAATGTTAATTTCTCTACCATAAGCCGCCTCAAACGTCATCATAGAGAAACTGATTCAGATTGGCTGGGCCTGGCTCCCCAGTACCCTGCCCAGTCATGTGAAATCCATTGATTAGGGTTTAATTCATTTATTTCAATTGACTGATTTCCTTATATGAACTGTAACTCAGTAAAATAGTTGAAATTGTTGCATGTTGCATTTCTCTTTTTGTTGAGTATAGCTATCCCCCTACCGTAGGATCTGAAATAACCTCTTTTTGTTGAGTATAGCTATCCCCCTACCGTAGGATCTGAAATAACCTCTTTTTAATGGCTCTTCCCGACTCCAGTCTCATTGTGTGATAAATGTTTGTAACTACTCTTGATAAAAATCTGTCAGCTGAGATTTGAGGTATTATATCAATTTATGGGAGGAGGGATAATTCTGTACTCTTCCAGCCAAGATAGCTCAGGGCTGACAGTGTCTCTAGATTCCAGGCTAGGAAGTGCTAATGTTCACTCAAGTGGAACCATAACTCAAAGAGACAGCTGGTGTTGCTGTTGTTGAGCTGTGTGTGTTTTTGTCTCTTCACATGCATGCATAATGTAGCAAGACTTGTGTTTTACAGCAGCATGAACACTGGGAGAAATGCTAAAATGACAATCCGCAATCATTTCAGCATCACAGGAGACAAGTTATCTAATGAGTGTTCTTTTTCCTGATCAAATCACTGTAATTTTTGGGAGGTTTTTACCTATGACTAATTATGCAAATGTTCTTGAAATAATACCAACCGTCCAAGAAGCTCTTTCATGAACTGGTCTTTCCCAATGTAGGTTGTAGAACACTGGATCTGATTGGCTATTTGTCCCATCTGAATATTGCAATGATCCATGATCGAGCTCAGCTTGTTCTCCGACAGCGTCAGCTCTGGACTCTTTTCGAACTGGCTGTCGATTTTTTTCTTATCCTTCTTTTTGTCCGATTTCATCTGTTTGCCTCCCAGCACAGATCCGATCCTCAGCTCTTTTTTCTCATCTTTCTCTTTCGGGGAGGTGGCGTCTGATTTCTTTCCATTCAAGGCTGGCAGCTTGCTTTTACGCAGGCCGAACCAGTTAGCTAGAGACGGGCCGGTCTTCTGCTTGGTCTCCAGTGCTATTATCTTCTCTTGACCCTGACCTTTCTGTATATTCTCCTCGATCCCCATCATGACCTTCTCCTCGATGGTGCAGACTGTGGGGCTCACTGGTTGCTCTCCCTCATCGATTTCCCCTTGGGAACAGCCTGCCTGGACTTTGACGCTCTTCGCGTCTAGTTTTCCGGGGCTGAGCACTTTCCCACCCTTTGTTGTGGCCTCCGGGCTATAGACAGGAGAGGCCGGCAACTCAAATGGAGGATGAGATGCAACCTTCTTGGGATTTCGGTAGTTCTTCAAGCCGATCCGGTCGGCGAGGGGTAAGCTTCGCACTTCTTTTTGAGGTGCAGCCGTGACGCTCTCTCCCTTTGTGGTGCTCCGTGGCCCTTCACCGGTGAATCCCGATGTGGAGGCTCTCCCCGGAAGACCCTGGTGGCTGTTTGAGCCTGTCATACCTCCGTAGTGGCTCAGCCTGTGGCTGGGGCAATGGACTGGACTTTCCCCAGATCCACTACTGGGTTGAATCTGTATGCCCTCAACAAACGAGCTCTGCCTTGTTAACGAGTTCCCCCTCTCTCCAGAGTTGGTGATGATCTGGGTTCGAATCTTCACATGTCCGTCCAACACACTGATGTTGGGTTTTTCCATGTAGTGGGTGCTGAAGCTCTGGCTGCGAGCTTTCGCCCCAGTCATCCCCAGGACAGGCTTTAGGTGAGGTTTGGTCGTGACAGATATGGACCTCTTAAACAGTCTACTGTCACATTCCGACTTGTCACCAACCCCCTGCTCTGCCAAATCAGAGGTGTGTGCCTCCTCTTCCTGAATTATGCACTGGACCTCACCCTTTGTCTCTATGATGGAAGTCATGGCTAATGAATCAACATACACTGCCTGAAAACTGTCACACGGGATGAAAGCATTTGAAGTCACAGTCTCTTTGGAGACCGAGTTGATGTGTTCCTTCTCTTGCTTTCCTGGTATCGTGGTGGAGCCTTTCTGCAGTGAAGGGGGCGATTTCACAAAAGCTTTGAAGCCCATAGGAATTCGTGTCTTTGACGCTTTTTCAGTGGAATTTTGAGTGCTAGTTCCAAAGACAGGTGGGTTTGCTACAGCCTGGGGAGGTTGAGTCATACTACTGTGAGGTTCTGTTGGACACTGAGGGTGGCCCTGCAGAGTTACAGGGAAACTACTAGAGGTCTTATACGACATAGAATGCCTATTGTCATTGGTACCTTTCTTACTTGTAAATGTGCTTTGAAGTGAAGAGCCACGTTGAGAGTTGTATGAGGGAGGAGGAACATTCTTTGAGCTTTTATGTGCATTTTCAGGGTGCTCAGGCACATGCCCTGAGGAGGGGAGGTAGAGTTTTGTGGGGACCCGTTTCGAAGTGCCTTTAGAGGGGGTCTCATTTGAAGCAGGGTGCTGCTGGCTCGATTTGTCCAACAGTTTCTGAGGTGCGAATGCGGTACCGTAGCCTGCGTCCAGGTCTATGGTATCTTGGCCCTTGTAGGGTGGGGGTGGTAATAAATGTTGCATATTTGGTACAGGCGGGGGGGTGGTAACTCGGGGGGTGGCCCTCTCCCAGTTGTAGGCGTGGATGGTTGAGCCCCTGGTTTAAGTGCTTGAGGTGACCCATCGTAGTTTGGTCTGATAAGTAAGGAGGTGGTGCGGCCAGGGGGCGGGGGAGGAGACGGGGACCTGAGTTCAGTTTTGCTGCTGGCTTCACAGTTTCTGTCTCTGGTAGGCTGTTCCCTGTAGTCCACATGGTCCAAATGCCTTCTTGGGAGGTGTGGGGAGCCGGTTGGGACACTAGATGAGGAGCCCTTTGTCCAGTCATTCCTGCCAGGAAGCTTGTTGATTACTGCCTTGGGGCTTGTAGTGCAGCCTGGAGCTTTGATGAACCTGGACATCTTGACCGGAGGAGAAGAAGGGAATTTTGACTCCTGAGCTGTAAATCCGGAGGTTGGTCCACTGTTGCTTGTTTCTGTGATGGAGCCCTTAGAAACCTTCAGTGGAGATCCTTTCCCCCGGCTGCTGGGGATCTTTGAGCTGATGGCCTTGGGGCTGGTGGAAGCATTGTTCATGGGAGGGACAGAGTGGCCTTTGTTGGATCGATTGGAAGGTGGCTTTATCAATTTCCGTACTGGAGTGGCATGCATTTGCAGCCTCTCTGGGCTTCCCTCCCTGCTAATGCTGCCATTGTTGCCTACTTTGTGACGAATGGGCCTATCATGAGGCGACAGTGCAGCATAATCAGCAACCCCATTTTCTTTCCTCCCAGGAATCTCTTTCCGAGCCCCAGTACCAAAACAGGACTGCTGAGCACTGAGTTCAATGGGCTGTCCGTCTGCATCGAATACAGCCATGATACTCTCCTCAGACTGGGTTTTAGCCCCCTTGTGTTCCTTGATTAGGCTGAAAGGCCTGGGCCTTCCGTCAGCAGACTGAGTTCGGCCAGGTTCCCTCTTCAAGCATTGTACGGGAAGCAGTTTGTCAGAATCTCTTGAGAGCCTCTTGATGTCCTTCTGCAGTTGCTCAGCTGTCCGGCAAACAGACAGCCGCCAGTGGTCGCTGACCTCAGTGTGCAGATCCTCAGGGTCGGTGTCTGAGAGGTGGAGGGGGCATTCAGCCTCTGTGGGGCTGATGTCAAAGTGCAACAGGGAGGGGTTTAGAACAGCCGAGGTCCGCCCCCCGGAGAGGAAATTGTTGATGAAGCTTTTGAGTTTTTCTGGCCGCTCCTTGGAGTTATAGCCGGACTGGTGTGTCATACCCATGCTGCAGTTACTATCCCCTACTACGCCACTGTCCTGCAGCCCATCCCAGCTACACACACTGTCCGAGACGCTGTGCGACAGCTTCCTGAAGTACATCCAGCCTCCGTCCTTACTGGGGACGCAGTCTCGTCTGCAGTACGCCGAGTGTAGCGACTCGTCGTCCGCATCATCAGAGTCGTACACAAACTTTTTGCCCCCCACCCCTGAGACATGGGTCCTTCCCACATAAGTGGGCTTGGAGATTCCCTTGCTCCCACTCTTAATCCCCAGAGAGTAGATACCCTCATTAGAGTTCATGCAGTCCTTGTCGCCCGACTTGGAGACCCAGGAGGATGAGGAGCCTTTTGGTTTTCTCCTCTGGAGCTTCCGCAGGCCTTCTAGGATGTGACTCTCTTTCCTCCTCGTGGGGAGCTGCTCTTCCAGGGGGGCGCAGATGTTCCCGGGGGCCGAGGAACCCAGGCTCAACCTCTTCTCCCATGTCAGAGAGGACTGCAGGAGAAATACAGAGAGACAGAAGTTATTAGGAAACTCAGAGAGGACAGAGGGAGATTGAGAGATAGACACACAGACACATCATTCGAAAATGCAGCTAAATTGAGCTGTGCAACAGCAATCCAAGCATGAGTATAAGGGTGTTCAAGCACCTGCAGTACTTCTCAGAGGATTTGTGACCATGGCTCACTCTCATTCTAAACAACAGAGTTGGTTGTGGAGTCATATGATTAATTTGTTAAGCTGTTACTCAGTCTGCAATTTGTTTTACTTCCTTTCACATGGTCTATTGGAGATACTAAGCCCTTTGGGTTATCGCTGAAGCTACATATTTAATGCTTTGATTAATAAATAAACAAAAATCTATTAAATAACACATATGGAATCCTGTAGTAACCAAAACGGTGTAACCCAAAATATATTTTATATTTGAGATTCTTCAAAGCATCCACCCTTTGCCTTGATGTCAGCATTGCACACTCTTGGCATTCTCTCAACCAGCATCTTGAGGTAGTCACCTGGAATGCATTTCAATTAACAGGTGTGTCTTCTTAAAAGTTCATTTGTGGACTTCTTTCCTTCTTAATGCATTTGAGCCAATCAGTTGTGTTGTGACAAGGTAGGGGTGGTATACAGAAGATAGCCCTATTTGGTAAAAGACCAAGTCCATATTATGACAAGAACAGCTCAAATAATCAAAGAGAAACAACTATCCATCATTACTTTAAGACATGAAAGTCAACCAATATGGAACATTTCAAGAACTTTGAAAGTTTCTTCAAGTGCAGTCGAAAAAACCATCAAGCGCTATGATGAAACTGGCTCTCATGAGGACCGCCACAGGAATGGAAGACACAGAGTTACCTCTGCTGCAGAGGATAAGTTCATTAGAGAGTTACCAGCTTCAGAAATTGCAGCCCAAATAAATGCTTCACAGAGTTCAAGTAACCGACACATCTCAACATTGACTGTTCAATGGAGACTGTATAAATGAGGCCTTCATTGTCGAATTGCTGCAAAGAAAACACTACTAAAGGACACTAATAATAAGAAAAGACTTGCTTGGGCCAAGAAACACGAGTAATGGACATTAGATGGGTGGACATTCGTCTGCTGGTTTAGAGACCAAATTGGAGATTTTTGGTTTCGACCGCAATGTCTTTGTGAGACGCGGCGTGGGTGAACTCCACTGTAAAGCATGGAGGAGGAGGTGTTATGGTGTAGGGATGCTTGTTTGTGACACTGTCAGTGATTTATTTAGAATTCAAGGAATTCAAACCAGCATGGCTACCTCAGCATTCTGCAGCTATACGCCATCCCATCTGGTTTGGGCTTAGTGGGACTATCATTTGTTTTTCAACTGGACAATGACCCAACACACCTCCAGGCTGTGTAAGGGCTATTTGACCAAGAAGGAGAGGGATGGAGTGCTGCATCAGATGACCTGGCCTCCACAATCCCCCGAACCTCAACCCAATTGAGATGATTTGGGATGAGTCGGACCTCAGAGTGAAGGAAAAGCAGCCAATAAGTGCTCAGCATATGTGGGAACTCCTTCAAGACTACTGAAAAAGCATTCCAGGTGAAGCTGGTTGAGAGAATGCCAAGAGTGTGCAAAGCTGTCATCGAGGCAAAGGTTGACTCTGAAGAATCTCAAATATAAAATATATTTTGATATGTTTAACACTTTCTTGGTTACTACATGATTCCATGTGTTATTTCATAGTTTTGATGTCTTCGCTATGTAGAAAATAGTAAAATATAGAAAACCCGGCAGTGTTCAGCTATGTGTCACTTCTATTTTTTAAAGCTGATTGAAACCCCACGTTGATAAAGTTCATAAATGAGATTGACAGAGACAAAGAAAAATAGACAGAGACAGACACACACACAGAGACAGAGTGAGGAGAGGTTGGTCTGGTCATCGTACCATTTTCCCACAGGAGCGTCCTTCATTCCAGGTGTAGGAGCCACTGGAGTATTCACTGCAGGCGCTAGACAGGGACAGCTCACTGCTGCTACAGCTGCTGCGTGGGTAGACTGGCGCTTGCACCGTCAGACTCAGCTGGCTCAGACACTTGGCCACAGGAAGTCCCGCCTTTCTGTTCAGTTGGACATCCTGCAGGATGGATTCCAAAGTCATGATTTAGTGCCACATACATTAATGAGTCGGGATAAAGGGGACTAAGCTAGAGAAGGTAGAGACAATTATGAGAGATGCAAGAAAACGCTACAAAAACACTGATTAACAAGCCTTATTTCAGCTTCTCAGTCTAGAAACTATAGAGTTGGGTCTGGACCCATGCAGCGTGTTACATTGTATTTGAACTGAAAGGCTTTCCCCATCACTCTCCAGTGTTTATGTCTTGATTGGCTTCAAATCTAGTCTGGGACACAGACACATGGCTGTTGCCAGGGGAGGAGCATGGTTTGGGTTATGAGCTAGGGGTGGCAGGCTGATGGGCTCCAGTGAAAGCCAATTACCCAGGGAGATAAGGGAACAGCTGGAGGACAGGTGGCAGGGGTGAACAGGGGCGAGTGGGTTGGCGCGTGTCACAGAGAGCTTCACAGGGTCATATGAGATGGTAATGGTGTCAGAAGGTAAGAATATGGCCGGGAATCTATGACTATACAATATTGAATCACTGGTGCATTTTTACAAGGCTGTCCAAACACACACCGCTTTTGTCTTTGTACATTAATGCAACAAAAAAACCTGTGTTTTTTGCATGTCTATTGACTGTTTTAAGTTAGATTGCCGATGGCTGATATTTTATGTGCGAGACTTTCTGGGTTTTTCAGTATTCCTGTAAAGTGTTACGAAAGCTACTGCTTCAACTCTATAATTAGCCAGTGAGATGCAAATGATCCATCATACTTTCAGACGCAATCTCCCCAACAGATGTTTTCTGCATCAGTCCTATTCCACAATTCTGTCCAAACAAATGTCGATTCAGAATTCTAATCAACTGTTCAGTCAGAGAGATAATAGGAAGCAAACTAATTGGCCCAGGAAATCTGTACCAATCTGTACTGCAAGTATATCACATTTGCACGGCTTCTTTACCCAAACTCATTACCTTGTCGCAAACACATGAATACATTATCAGACTTCAACATTATTACACAATCAATTTTTCACATTTTTTAGGGGCCACATTTCTTCACTATATATGAAGGTTTATCAGGTTGGGTCCTCAAGGAGTAAAAGGACACAAGACCAGAGTGAATTTTTTAAGACCTTAATACATAATATATAACATGACTAATGTTCTACACTATCCCGCAGACTCATTTTTACTGAAGATGAGCCTCAATCGATGGTCCTCTGGTAATATGACAAGGATATATACCTTTAAGAATGTGATACTGCCAACTCTGCTTGCCGAGAACAGCAGATCAAATCCCCAAATAGTTAGATCTGGTATTTTAATCCTCCCTAATGATTTCTCTGGGCTGTACGTCAGTTCTGATGCCTGGACAATACATATGGGTGAGGCTGGGGGGAAAAGAACATGCCATTGGTTTGTTTTCTATCAATCGTACATGAGGTGGAGAGTCAGTGTTCCTGGATAGCAGGAAGCTTTTGCTCCTCTCCGGCTCCAGGAGGAGATCAGAGGCAGACAAATCCATGATCCGAGAGTGGAGTTTCTGAAAGGACAAGAAAGCACACGGTCTTACTGAATGTCTCTACTACATGCAGAAACATATCAACTACATAGAGAAGGCATTTAACACATTCATCTGTACGGAAGAATCTGGCAATCAAACAACTATATTATATTGCATGCTATTTTGCATTTCATATTGGTGTTCTGTATCAATCGCACTTTTCCAGTAGTAGATGAATGAGTACAGAAAGTAGAAAATAGAAAGTCTACCATCAAACATAAATCATTTTCATTCATTCAAAACAAACCAAAAAAATCACATTTGAGCAGGTCGCAAAAACGATTTGGTTCAGCTGTACTTTCCCAGAGCTTGAAAGTAAATCTCTTTCTCCCTCCACTGAGATTGTATGCAGGGCACTCTTCAATAGTCTTAGACTCAATGTCATTAATGTCATCTGTTAAGAATAATTCATGTGAATGGGAAATAATTGCATTGGGGAGCGAGGGATTCCTTTGATTTTTGTATTCATATTCAAACACTATTTTACGATCCATTATTTTCTTTGGTTTCCGTTCACAGGGGAAGGATACAAAACCAAATACATTTTCACATATTAATCCTCCAACCTAATTACTGCCCAGTTCCCCGTGCTCGGATCTACTTAACGGCAAACGTGCTGTAACAAAACACTCGATTTATGCCACATTCCCCTCCAAAGCCAACTTTAATGCTCGTTGAGGAGGACATTTTCTGCTGCGCTCATATCTATTTGAATTTCTCCATCTCGATAATGAAATACAATTGCCAGATTCCTGTGCTCTGCACTAACTTCCCTTCCCGTGCTGTGTACGCCCACTCTAGATGAACATAACCACAGGAAGAATTTCACGCTGCTTTCGGTGCGGCGATGAGAGTCACCTTGCGGAACTTTTCGTGTATAGTATATTAGCTTAAGTCCATCTATAGTCTTCCTTCAGTGTCCTCCACAATTAATCCCAATCATTTGAAAGTGATGGAAATGATTATTTGCATGACATCATTAGTTGGAGACGCGGGTCGACATCCCACAATGCTCCTTGAACATAAATGAAGTATATCTGAATAAAAAAAGACAGGGAGAGAGTATACAATATGACAGGCCCGAGCCTGATATATGCTTACCTCTTTTCTTACTCAGTACAACAATAGAAATGCAATTTCTACCTCACCTCATCTCTGTTCTGCTACTCAGACTACCCAGATGGCTCCTTGAGTATAAAGCTACTCCTCTACTAAATCACAGAGGACACTAAGAACATGTTTATTAAACAACAGTTTCACACCTCGTAAACTCTCTGCTGCACAGCTGTGTCATTCAGGATGCACTGATCTCAAACTCCTTGCCCAAGGCCAAAACATAGTATCATATTATCCATTATTTCATACAAACATCCTTCATGTTACCACCTGTTTAAGTGCGAGATTCCGATGCAAGATTTTGCCATTCTAGAGTTTGTATGTGCTGTCTACCGCTACACTGAGTATCAGGGACAGAGCTACAGTATGGAGGTGACCTTCCGAAAAGAACCTTCAGCATGAAGACACCGGCTCACTAAATAAGTCCACTGATCCAACAATGAAACAGAGAGCCAGACAATAAGTCGAAAAGCTTGTAATAAAATCAGTCCCAGTGCTAGTGATCAACACACCGGCCGAGCCCTGGGGTCCCGGAGGCTTCGAGTTAACAAGCCTTCCTGCAAACGCAGTGTGAAAGCCATAGAGATAGATACACTATTACATTGTATCTATATATACAGTGGAAACCATATTCCTGGAAGCCATATTCTTTTTACTTGGGATGACAGCCCCTTGTAACCAGTTTCTTTTGAATCTCCAAGACAAAAGGCATTCATGATGAGAGGGATAACAATCCTAGTCCTTTGTTTCTTAAACCCAGTCGTGGGCATTGACAATTGCCACTTAAACATTGTGTTCAGAACATCCATGGACTACTGTCAGAGGATGATTGTCACAATCTCACTGAAAGCAACCAACCAAAGCCACCTGAAGACCTCCCAGGAATTTACAGGTAGGTCTCCTTCACTACAAGGCTCAATATGTTATATATAATTTGTGATGACTGCTGCACTGGTGTACATTTACATTTACATTTAAGTCATTTAGCAGACGCTCTTATCCAGAGCGACTTACAAATTGAATGCATGACGTGTAATACACGTCATGCAATGTGAAGTGAGGCTTTAGAAGTAGAACACCAGCTAATACATGTATCTTCACCATATGGCGTCCCTTAGGCTAAAGAAACACTTCCCAGGACATACGTCTTGGTTGCCTTGACATCGAATCTCAATGCATTGCATTCCTGGTTTGCATTCGCCCGGTTCACCAACTGCTTCTCTGATAGAGTTCAGTGTGTAGTGGATAGAAATACTACCAAGTGGTGCTGTTAATTGTAGATGCATTTACATGTGCAAATTAGAGTGAATTGGAACTAAGTTTAAGGGAACGTGGATGTAAACTGGAGATGTGGATTAAATCCCATTTATGACAGATCCCTTTATCTCCCCAGATTCATCCTCCCTCTTGTTTCTCTTTCCGTAATCTCAGCCCCATTTAGACTGAGTTTAAGGGGACACTGACTCTATCCTGCAGACCAGCTAAACGATGATAGGCTATAATGGCAACATTCTAATGGATTAAATCATATTGATTTCCAATGGATTTTTGTAAAAGTAATTGGTTTGTATTTTGATGTGCATGTGTGTGTGTGGGTTGGTTCTTCTAACAGTGTGAGGATCTAAAATCCCATTAAGTTCCCACAAGGATAGTAAAATCAGGAAAGCTCTCCCTCGTGGGGACATTACCCACATCCCAATGAGGACAAAGGTTATTTGAAGCTTAGGGGTTGGGTTTAGGGTTAGGGTTACAACTAGGATTAGTGTTAAGGGAAAATAGGATTCTGAATGGAAATACATTTTACGTCCCCATGGGGATAGAAGGAGAAAAACTGTGTTTGTGTGCGAAATTTCAATTGAGTTGAAATTGCTCGACCCATCGTGCAGTCTGGTTCTCTAGTACTGTACAGCATATTGTGTGCTATCAGGGACCTGGAGGGACATCAATACACTCTTTCAGATCTAATAGGCTATTTGACTATTTTCTGGAAATTCTGAACCTTGAGGTCATCTCGGTGGAATGCTCCGTATTTTATTATTGGCCCAAGTCAATTTGGTCCAGTGCGGTCACGATCGATTGGGATGTGGAAAAGGATTAGAAGCAATGTGCTCTCTTGTTCCCCATAGTCAGTTAACTTATGAAATATAGAAATAATGATAGAGCTGTTTAAACTGGATTAAATGGGAATGTAGTACAGTATATAAACAGCATATTGAGCCTCTAATCAATTTTATTTCATTCCTCTTTTTTTTTGCACAGTTCATGCACATATGATGCTAAATAGTTTTCAATTAGTTTGTTAGGTATAATCAAATTGTTACATAAAATATGTTGTTTATTGCTTACACATTTATGCAAATACTTCAAATGTAAGAATTAAAGGTAAGTGAGAGTAATTAAATGAAAAGGTTTTAAAACAAGATCTGCTTATTTGTAGTTCAAATTTGAAAATCATATTCATATCATGTACATAACTGTGAATTAACGGAGGCAAAATATACCTACTACAGCTTGTTCTAAACCAAGTATTTCCCATTATGACCTAAAGTTTATATGTAGATGAGAATTCTTCCCCTGTAGCTGAATCAGTCCAGGTTGTCCTTTACAGTGGACTTAACATGCCAGATGGCGTCTCTCTCACCATAAAGCCCGTAACAGAAATGTAGTCCTCTCTGAAGCCCTATCGCTCCTCTCCAGGGTATAGGCTGTCCACACAGGGGGATGGGAGTGGCTGAGTGTCAGGAGAAGAGAAGGGGGGGGGCTGATGTTATCGTAGGGGTGCAGGATTACACCTCCTCAGCACAGTCATCAATGATTCAGTCAATAGTGTCACAAGGCCTCCGATGGGGAGTGGTGGGGAGAGGGGGAAGGGGGGGGGGGGGCGGACAGCTCCCCCATCTCTGTGTCTCTTAGGGCTAGCCTCACTGTACCTGACGGCGTGGAAGTGTGATCTAGCCAAGGACGGAGGCACACTGAGGGAGCTCACCTTCTCTGTTACTACCTATTACCTAATCTGCGTTTGATTCTGCACTCACGGCTTGGTCTTCCCTTAGTCAGAGGATACAGGTAACGTATAGCAGGGAATTGGCTAAACTAAGGCAAAACATGACTCTCGTACACCACTGAGACATTGACCAGAATAGGAATACTGTACAGGGCAGTCCAGTTAACAAACCTCCAGCAAAGATAACACTTTGAGGGGAACCATAGTGCAAAAGCCAATCCAAATTCAGAAGGCAAAAATGACTGAATGGTACTGCGTAGCTACTACGTCATGCTGGAGGGGCCTGGGAAGTTTTCACGGCAACCAGGACCTACTTTTACGGATAATTGTCAACTCAATTACCACTCGCCTGTCACTTTTGATAAGGCTGCCTAAGTGGAAGGAGGGAATTATTATTCGCCACTTATACACCTTACTAAATCACCTGGCCGAACTGCCGCAAACAGAGCTTTGTAGCATGTCAAATGCCAAATTACATGAGGCGACAGCAGGTCAAGCATATTCCCAGTATTCCTAATCACAATCTCAACAGAGAGCAGTGATTCGTTATCAGGGAAATTCAAGATGACCCCAGAGGCCAATAACACATTTAATTACCGACTCCCAGAACAGTAGAAATTAAATACTCTGACTGATAGGAAATATTAATATGTCTAGCTCTACTGTCGCTAATTACTATTTGATGGTAGGTTATGGTATAAAGGTAATTCATGCAAATCCCTAACTTGCCTAGTTAAAAAAGGTTAAGTAAAAAATAAATAAAAATCATAAAAACAGAAGGTTACCTGCAGCCGTTTTAGAGGGCAAAATATTAGGCTGCTTCAAGAGAAATGATCCACAATAACTAGCAGGGGAACTGATTTCAAACCCATGTTTTAATTGACTCAATCAATCATAAGCTCTTTCAGCACTTGTATTACTAGTCATCATTGTCACAGCCACCTTTATAGAGAAACTAATCCCAGAAATAGAAACAAGGTTTACAACCTGAAACATATCGACAAAACCACAACCATGAAAGAATCATGAGATTTTCAATAAAATTAATCACTGTTTGAGGAATCCATGTGAAAATACAAAAATAAAAACCTCCTATAATGTATGATTTAGCTATCGCTTACACAAGTGTCAATTATTTTCTTGTTGTTTAATGTGCTGGCAGACATCGGTTGGACATAAAGTTGGACATAAATCTTTCAAATCTATCCGCCTCCTTCACAATAAAATCTCACTTCCTCACTGCTGAAAAAATGCCTTGCTACAAATCCTCATTCCCGGCATACTCCCTCGTGAAAAGCCAGGTCTGTCCCAAATGGTACCATATTTTCTACATAGAACACTTCTTTTGACCAGAGCACTATTTAGGGAATAGGATACCATTTGGGACAGAGACAGAGGCTCCTGCTACACAAGCAAATAGATGTACGGTATATTGCTCTCTTCAATGTCTTGTTGATCACGTTGTATACTGAACACAAATGCTCTACTGAACAGACTGAATACGCTAACATTTACTCTTGTAGGATATAACCAGAACATACATATTCGTTTATTAAATCAAAATATGATTAAATAGTTACAAATAGTTCATAAACAATTACCCATTTCACTTTATTCATGCCCTGGTTAAGTTGGGACAAAAATAGCGCATCCACAGCTTCGCTCAATCTGTTGGAATGACGAAAATGCCTCCCTTCCAGCCAAAATTGCACCCTTCACTGGACAATGTGGACTGTGACTTTCAATTATCCATATGTCAGCATAGCAGAGGGCGACTGACAGAGGGCGACTGACAGAGGGCGACTGACAGAGGGCGACTGACAGAGGGCGACTGACAGAGGGCGACTGACAGAGGGCGACTGACAGAGGCCATACTCTCTCCTGAACTTGAGGTAGATAAAGGTTTGTCGTCCGCTCGCTCTTTGCAATTCTCTTTATATCCTTTCGAATTTTGTCAACACCTGAACAAATCGTGATGAGGGTCTATTGATCGAAACATTGCTTAAACGAGATCCATTAAAATGGTTTGTGGACTATTCAACAGTACCAGTGTTCTGGAGGCTGTTGTTTTACAGATATTGTCAACAATAAAAAAAAAAGTTATTCTTCAACTATAACTTTCTTTGTTTCTGTACCTCGATGTGTTGACTTGCATAGTACCTGGATGTGTTGACTTGCATAGTACCTGGATGTGTTGACTTGCATAGTACCTGGATGTGTTGACTTGCATAGCACCTGGATGTGTTGACTTGCATAGCACCTGGATGTGTTGACTTGCATAGCACCTGGATGTGTTGACTTGCATAGCACCTGGATGTGTTGACTTGCATAGCACCTGGATGTGTTGACTTGCTGGACCTGGATGTGTTGACTTGCATAGTACCTGGATGTGTTGACTTGCATAGCACCTGGATGTGTTGACTTGCATAGTACCTGGATGTGTTGACTTGCATAGCACCTGGATGTGTTGACTTGCATAGTACCTGGATGTGTTGACTTGCATAGCACCTGGATGTGTTGACTTGCATAGTACCTGGATGTGTTGACTTGCATAGTACCTGCACTCAGCTCTCCCCTGAGCTCCTCTCATCCTTCCTTTCTGAGCCACATGTTCTCATTAAGACCAGTAGGAGTCTCATTATCCGTCTGTGCCGTCTATAGGCCCCCTGTACCTCCATCCCCCTCAGCTCCCTCTCACACCCCAAATCTCCCCCTTTTACCCTGTGGCAGACTGAGAGCCTCCACCCTCCACTCTGAGAAGAGGTAAGGTAACGAGAGCTGGACGGCCATAGCTGCAAATCAGATTAAGGAAAATCCATGCGGCCATTTTATTGCAGACATGGTTGTCAATATTTCTCTCTCTCTCTCTCTCTGCAGTGACTGGAGTAAATGATTTCTGTGTTACAGTAAGTGTGCATTCATACCCACGGCAGACGACATACACACACGGGCGCACACACATACCCTCCCCTCTCTCTAGCATCTATGTCTGTGTTACATGCCACAAGGTCTGGTGAGCTAGAGGTAATTTGGTTGAGAGGTTTACCGTCCCCCCCGAGAGAGCCCAGGATGGATGACGCGAGTCTCGGTACTTTCTCAAATGATCTTGTCTGAGCCCCGCAGCTCCGCGGAGGCTGGATGGTTCATGAGCACACTGTTTTTCTAGCGATGATGATATCACAGACCCCGGACTCAGGATCACATCGCCATCACAAAAAGATGGATGATCTAATATCGCTGCTCTTCAGAACTTTGAAGTGAGCAAATATGCTACTGGGGCAGATGTCCTTACACCCACACTGTTGCCTTCAACATTATTGAATACAAGAACCAACATAGTTCTAATACTGAAACTAATAGCAGTGAAATGCTATTTTAACTCCATCAGTCAGGCACATCTGAGTCATGGCCAATAGTTGCTCTATGAGGTTCTATCATGGTTCTGGGACAATGAGATGCTATAGTGGTTCTGGGGTAATGAAGTTCTATTGTGGTTCTGGGACAATGAGGCTTTATATTGGTTCTGGGACAATGAGGTTCTATAGTGGTTCTGGGACAATGAGGTTCTATAGTGGTTCTGGGACAATGAGGTTCTGTAGTGGTTCTGGGACAATGAGGTTCTGGGACAATAAGGTTCTATAATGGTTCTGGGACAATGAGGCTCTATAGTAGTTCTGGGACTAGATGAGTGGACAGGTCCCTACCTGCAGGAGCAGGTCTGATGCAGGTCGGACTCGCTGCTGGAAGAGGACACTCATGGTCCGGTTTTGTTGCTCCAGGTCAAACACTCTGGTCCGCAACTTCAGACACTCCTCCCTCAGATCCTGCATGGAGAAAAACAACACAGAGAGAGTTATTACAAGCAGAGGTGTGACCTTACAGTGATGTGTGACTATCCTAATATGGACACCATAAAAGTTGACTAGTTAACACGAGATAATGAGAAGTGTCTAAAAAAAAGGTAAGATTAAGTTTTGAGCTACTGTATTACATGCATGTCTAACAACATCATTGGATCTAATATTGGTATAATTCTGAGGCGTTTTTATAACACAGTTGCTATGGAAACCAGACTCCTACCTTTTGGGTGAGCAGTGCCTGCACAACTTGATTGGCAACCTAATACAGAATGAAAAAAGAAACAAGAATTATCCAAACGTTTTATGCAAGCTGTTCAGTGACTGACCATAATATGGTGGCTGTTGTGGGTGAGAAAGATGAGTGAGAAAGAAAGAAAATGTCTCTAGTTGACCCACGACCTCAACTCTAAACTGCCCTTGCCCTGTGCATGCCGACGCCACATTTTCTCACTTCCCCTCTTCCTCCAACAACATTTTATACACAAGTTACTCCGACCACTTACAAAATTATTACAGGCTTTAGTGAACACGACGTCCCAATACATTACAGCATTGTCCCCCCTCTGTCTTCCCTTGGAGGAGTGTGTTGATTCCTAAGGGGACCAATCATCATAAATCTGACGCAGGGTGGCAGAGAAGGCCAGTAGCGGCCTGGCGAAGCCGAACAGATTGGAGCCAGACACGCTGCATGTCTTCATGATGTTTAATTGTCTTCTGTTGATTCTGTATTGACAGCAGTGTCAGGGCTGATGTAGTGGCTTGGAGAGTAGGGGGTTGTGTCCTGAAGGGCACCCTATCCCTTATATACTGCACTACTTGACGCCATAGGCCCTGGTCAAAAGGAGCGCACTAGATAAGGAATAGGGTATCATTTGCGACACAGCGGTCAGTCGGAGAGAAGAAGTGGAGGGCTGAAGTACTGTTGTGCCTGGGCTTTGCCCGCAGAGCGCCTCACACCCCTACCACTCTTCCGAGTTTAGACCGCAATGCTCCATCGACTCTGACTCTGATTACAGCCCATTGATTGCTCGTTAATTCACTGTAAGCACGCATTGGCTTTTTCTCAGAGGTGTCCTCTCTCCCTCTATTGAATAACGGGAGATGGAGTAAATATGATGAAGTGATCGAGCCCTGTGGGGAGTGATACAGAGCTGCTCCTGTAAAACTGAAGGGCACTAATTCAAAGAATATTGAATGATCTTCAAGTTAGAATCTTAATGACAACAGATGATAAATAAAATCACGTATAAAGACTTTATAGAGCATTCACAGTTCAAGTCATACTACATGAAGTGTGGCATAACAGTCTCTTGCATCTGATGCATTGCCAAATGTAGCATAAACTCCTTTTACCAGCCTTTCAATAGCATGACATTTGCACATGTTTACTAAGTGGAACAACAATTATATATATATATATATAAAAATCATTTTAAAAACTAAAGTGAGTGGCCAGCCCAAATAGCATACCAAACAGCATACCAAATAGCATACCAAATAGCATACCAAATAGCATACCAAATAGCATACCAAATAGCATACCAAATAGCATACCAAATAGCATACCAAATAGCATACCAAATAGCATACCAAATAGCATACCAAATAGCATACCAAACAGCATACCAAACAGCATACCAAATAGCATACCAAATAGCATACCAAATAGCATACCAAATAGCATACCAAATAGCATACCAAATAGCATACCAAATAGCATACCAAATAGCATACCAAATAGCATACCAAATAGCATACCAAATAGCATACCAAATAGCATACCAAACAGCCACCACTCCGCTTATGTCGAGATAATAATCCACAATCTTTGTATTTAAAAAATGCATCATTACTAACCAAGCCCCTGCATTCTCTACCATTTCCAAAGGTCCTGAGCCCATCAGCAGAGTTGTTAGAGCTGTGGAGACTTCCGCATCACAACATGCTCATTAGTGAGCTAGCTCCAGTCAGAAGAGACCTCAGAGGACAACACAACACCAGACCAGACAACAGAGCAGCACAGCCCTAGCTTTCTGAGGTCACGGGATTGGAAAAGGGATTTGGTGTGGGCCCACCCCAGGCGTTAGCCTCCAAGGCTGCAGCATGGTGTGGAGTTTCATACAGTATGCCTGGAGCATTACAAAACAATTGCATACCACGGATAGACTGTTAACACAGATAAAGTATTGTTAACGCTCCTTGTGTCTCTCTATCCCTTTCTCTCGCTTTCTTTCCCTTTCTTTCATTCTCTCGCTTTCTCTGTCCCACCATCAATCTACGTCTCCCCCCTCCCCACCCCCACTCCCTCTGGCACCAGAGCCCAGATCTCAGGTCATATGAGCCCCAGTAGCTGGCACCACAGTGTATTAGACCAGTCTGTCCTTTCTGGCACCCGCGGGCCTCCGTCCTTCCCTCAGGGTGACTCAGCGTGCGGTCCGAGCCAACAAGCTCATTAATTGCTGTCATTCGGCCACCATTTACCCAGCTTCTCCCACAACACAGTTCGCCGTCAGAACGCCAAGTACCTCTTTCTCCATAATCACATTTCCTTTGGAGAGGAATTACTTTGGAATTGCATTGATAGAATTTGAGAGCAGGAAAATTGTGTATCGAGAGGAATCTCAAAGAACAAGTCGGCAAAGGTAGAGAAGGATACTGGAAGTAGTGCTTGTGTTTGTAACCTGTTGGATCAGTACTATCAGTAAGATCTTAAAGAAAGTCGCTGAAGGTAAATAGAAAATAATTACAACTCACAATAAGTCACAGAATAGGGAAGAAATAACACTTGTTCCTGAGATGTAGGGTATCAATAGTGTGGTGAAAAAAAAAGATTTCCCTCGCGGAGGTTGCGGGCTGGGTGGATAGAGCGAGGCGTGGACTACTCACCTCATCCAGACAGTGCTCATACTGCTCCCTCTGGCTCTCGTTCTCCATGGCCAATGCGGAGTTTTCCTCCTGTACGGCGAAATGAAACACATTGAGTGATGACCGAAATCCACCGAGAGCTTGTCGTTAAAAGCTATTTGTACAGTTTGTATGCATCAGATGTATTTGCCCAAAGAGTCATTTAATAAGCTTTTGTGCATATGGAAAATGTACGGGATCTTTCATTTCAGCTCATGAAACATGGGACCAACCCTTTACATGTTGCATTTATATTTTTGTTCAGTGTGGATGTGAAATGACACTGCATATGTGGCCAATGAAAATAATGCCAAAGGCATTTGTAGTCTCTCCAATCTTTGTTTTCATATGAAAAACTATTGATGCAACAAATCATATCTGTGTTGTGTAGCGCAAGACTATACTGCCAGAGAACAAGATAACAACAAGAGAGGATTTGCCGGAGGTCGAAAAGGTCAAGTGTCAACCATAAGACTGGGGCCAACTAATAAAAACCTGCCGAAGTATCTCACAGTGAAAGGTCAAGGGGCTTGAAGTTATGATCCTGAACTTTAAAAGGTACAAATAAGAAGGTAGGTAGAATGGGCTAGAAGGGGCTAATGTGAATATGTCCTTGTTTTAAGTGAAGGGGGGGGGATATTGCTTCACCTTTTAAGGGAGAGGGGCTATTGATCTCCTCTGTTTCTAGTTTGTCAAATGCAGGCGGTCCAGGCAGGCCATATTAGAAGCTGTCAACATCGCTCCGGCTAGCTCGCCTCTCTCGGCGCATGCCCTTTAGTACAAAAAGCCAACCTTTGATTAAAACCCAGGCTAAATAATTGCACCTAACATATTCCCCTGCCTTAATCAAAATGGCACAGAGCTATAACAAATGAGCAACTTTGAGATGTACACGAAAAGCCCTTTACAAAAATAAATGTACTTGTATTAATATTAAAGGCAAATAATTACCCAAAGGTTGCATATAAGCATGTTTTTGAATGTTTTTATCATATTCCTTGTGTGGGTAGTAACTGGTTGAATCATCTTTCTCTATGGAACAAGGGGTCGGAGAAAGGTGAAGTGGCGTGCTATATTGACAATACTGTTGATATGGGAACTGTGTGGGAAAAAATGTGTCTACTTCCGTCAAACTGAACCTATCCTGATGAACACACATCTAAAAGCATCCGCGATGAACGCTGAACACTTTCTGCTCGCATTAAAAGCATTTGAGATACTTTCACTACGGTGCTCTTTTGCCATCTTCCATTGCAAAACGTCATGGAGAGCGTCTGACAGCGCAATAAAAAGATATTATTTGAGCTTAGCTGAAAAACAATATTTTGTACAGCCACAGTGCATAATCAATTTGACTGTGAATGAATGCAGTGCTCGGCTGTGATGTGTTGTCAACAAATGCTAAACGAAATAAATGGGGATGAAAAGAGCAACTAAATCACATAAAAAACATGTATTCAGTGTATTGCTCCCACAGCCGCCACAATTAAAACATAGCAGCCACAACTGCTGTTGCCATAGATTTTGAAACATGTCAATTATGCATGCCATTATACGTTTGCTTTTTATAGAACAGAATACATGCATGATCATCCACGATTAGAGTTCCCGTGATTAGAGAAGTGGTTTTCTAGAATCATGGATGTAATTTGCTTTTAAACTTCAATGGAAAGTAACTAGCTAGAGAACAGAGTTATAAACAGCAGGGGTTTGTTTTTGCTTCTGGCTTACAGTAGGTTTTGAATTGGGGTGAAGAGGGTGGAGAAGGGATGAGGGGATTGTATGGACAGGGCTCGAGCTGGCTGCACCACAGTCAGTTCTCACTCGGCCTGTAATTGAACAGGAGTTAGAGCCAACCCTGCACTGAAGCCAGAGTGCCAGCTGTCCATCTGTGACGCCTGTACGCCAGGCCTCCTTTCCCTGGCACCCGGCTGCCAACTGTGCCAACCAAGCTGCATGGGCACAACGCTGGGCAATGGGCATGCGCACTTGCTCAAACTGCAGACAGTTACCCGAGACCCAGTCACTTGCTTGCTCTAGTGCTCTGTCTTACTACGGAGTCTCTACAACACTTACTTGTGTGGAAAGCTAGAAGCATTGAGAGTTGAGCTGGAATGGATGAGTTAGGTACAGGTATATCATCTGTAGCGGTGACTTCTATTCTATCCCATGTCCACTCGTGATGAACCCGAACTCATTTTCTCCTTAGTCTGAAAGTCGAATCCCTCAACGACACTACTTCCACTAGCGTTTTTTTGGGCCGTAAAAAAATATATACATAAATTAGAGCAGCAGCGTTAAACTGATCTTTCAAGCATCTGTGAAAAGAACACCCCGTTTTTTTTCCTTCTCCGAGATGTTTTTTTTCTTCTAAAGGATTCAATCTAGAAATGGGCGCCCTTACTTAGTGTCATCACCGTTTACACATAACAAAAGGCCAGTGATGTATTGCCTCGCCGTTGTTTTAGCCGGTTCTCCTCCAGAGGATGCAGTGGGACGGAAGAAGATGGCAGATACATTTCGATAAACTCCTTTAGAATGTGGCTTTTTGTGGTAATGTGGGAAGCTTCCTCCGACAAAATCACGAGACGGGCCAGCCGTTATTTTCTTTGACTGCAGGGAAGGCAACTTATACAGTGATAGAGGAGCCATAAAACAACAAGCAATTACACTGCATTTTGTTCTAATTAGCTTTAGCTGCAATTTCTGTCCGCGTGGAATTAGTGTCACTGTTTATAAATGCCTGTAGAACGTGCCGGTTTCTAGGGGCGTCTACCTCTGGCAGCGTTTTCGCATGTCTGAGCAGTCCATAGTGGCTGAGGAGAAGACCTGGGTTCAAGTAGTATTATTTGTTTTAAAAAAAAAACTTTTTCTGATTGATTGAGCTTGTCTGGCAGCAATGGGACCAATGGAGTAGTCCTAAAAGTGCAAAACCAAGCCCTTCCCAACGGGCACTCCGGTAGGGGCTCTATCATACGCTCAAAGTATTTGAACATTAGCCACAGACCCTTCGTAAATGGGTAGGTGGGTCTCAGAGCGTAATTTGATTAAGTCTTAATAGACTTAGCCCCTTTAATTGCTGAGGAGATCTGAAAGCCTGATGTGTCAGTCTAGTGGGTGTACTGTATGGTCGGAAACAATCAGAATACGAAGGATTACTCAAAATGGATTTCTGACTCAACTGTTGCTAATGCTGAGAACAGAACACACAGTAGAACAGTGGAGGAGCGCTATGGAAATGAACAAAGACAGTTGTAAAAGCCCCAAGTTCTGAAACCTGAGCCCTCTGTGGAGTGCTTTGCTCTTCAAACAGCAGAGCGCACAATACTTTGATAAGGCCATTATGCTCCAGACTGCAAACATAAGAAGGAGAGCCTGGTCGCAGAGGGAGAAGGGGACGAGGGAGGCAAAGAGAGGCGGAGCCATGTTTTGAACTGTAC